>NC_045755.1:584275-602325 GCF_008692095.1 Etheostoma spectabile
GTTGTGGATGAGGTGATAAATGACAAGCGTGGCATCTGCTATAAAAACATACCCCTGTTGGTCACTTTCAACAGTCATAGAGTTGAAATTCTTGCTGCAGATGTGTATGAAACGCTTTTAGGAGACCTGAAGAAAGCTGAGACTATGTCCATAGCAGTGGATGAGTCCACAGACAAAACTGATACTGCTCAGTTGTGCATATATGTCCGCTATTTTGACGGCAAATGCTTCCAAGAGGAGCTACTCGGCCTACTGCCGTTAGAAGGACACACAACAGGCAATATAGTCTTTGGGAAAGTTTGCGGTTTTTTTAAAGACAATTGTCTGGATATGAAGCGTATGTGCATGCTTGTGACAGATGGGGCTCCATCCATGACAGGGAAAGTGAGTGGTTTAGCAGCACGTTGGTCCGCTGTTGCACCTCAGTTGATCTCCTTACACTGTATTGTGCATCAGGCGGTGTTATGCGCAAAACTCAGCGGAGCGCTCAAAACAACAATGGACAGCGTGATGGCTACAATTAATTTTATTCTCTCCACATCGAGCCTCCAACGCTGCTTATTCTGCATGCTGCTGTCAGAAATATCTGCTGAAATGACTGGCCCAGCTAACCTTCTTGGTTTGAAAATCTGGCCCAACTGAATTTGTAATTGAATAGCCCTGATGTACAGTATGTGTCACTGACAGCATGTATGAGATTTCTCTCTGTCAGCAGCTGGACCCCCAATCCCCCATATCAACAGGCAACTCAGAGGACACACACTACCACAAAGCTCTAATAAGCCGAGATTGTGTGTGCCTGTTTCAGTCACACAGTCCTTCCCCCACTATTAATTCTAGTCATAGTTTCATTATCTTTATTGTGACTATAATTGCGACTGTTCATCACACCCCCAACCGGCACTGTCAGACAACCGCCTACCAAGAGCCTGGGTCGGCATAAAAGGGAGTTTTCCCCTTGAGGGAATTACTGGAATTTTTGGGTCTTTGTAAATTACAGAGTATCTATCTGTAAAGTGTCTTGAGATAACGCTTGTTATGATTTGATATTATAAACAAAATTGAATTAAATTAAATATAAAGCTATATCTATGCATTTGAGTGTAATTACACTGACATTGTTTTGTTTCCAGCACTTTTACATTGCCATTTGGATATTTCTGAGCTTCTCAATCATAAATTCATGTACAGTGGTTTTATTTTAACAATCAAAAAATGAGATTTGATTGTGTGTGTGTGTGCCCGTGTGTGTGTGACAGCCAGTTGTCACAGCACATAGCAGAGACACAAAGTGGCAAAGCAGGACAGCCAAACAGCTGCTTAGGACACAACAGCTGTCCAACAGAACTGCTTATGTTATCTCTTGGTGAGTGAGAATAGAGACTTATTGTGGGCTATCATTATTACTGGGCTTATTCTAAATCATTGTGAATCACAGCATAAGCAAAATGCTTTAAATGGAAAACAGAAACACAAAGAGTAGCACAAAAAAACCTTGATTTGCTTCATTTTACAGGTCTGTTACTGTCCTGAAAAAAAGAAATTTCCCTGACAGAAAAGCTCATTTAACTTAAAAAATATGTTGAATTGTATTCTTGCTTTTTCACATTTGTCATGCTTCGGTAACCTGCTAAGGACTGCTAAGGCTAGAAATTACTTTGGAATAGTGCTTTATAAATGTACCAATTGAACACGATTCAATCCTTTCCAGGAAAATTCTATTACGTTTTCAGACTTGATTCAGAAATTACAGACCCTTAAACCAAAAGTATTCTTCTATCACAGCTGGATTCTCTTGTTTGTGGCTGTCATGTTTTGTAATTTTAGAATTTCTGGAGATGGAACTCATTTGACTGTTTGGGCTTTTGCTCCTGAAGTGTTATAGTCTTTCTCCGTAGATTTATAGAAGAAAAAGCTCTTGGTCTTCTGATGAAGGATATCGGCTATTCATTAATGCCTTGATGGACGCTGAATTGTCTTTCAACAGATTTCACAGAGACTATTTCTTGAGTTAAAAGTAGATCTAAATAATGTAATTAATTTAGCCATTGTGAAAAATGTGTTAGTCAACTACAAACTAGGGTTCCGCTAAGT
Organism: Etheostoma spectabile; assembly: GCF_008692095.1. Lineage (NCBI taxonomy): Eukaryota > Metazoa > Chordata > Actinopteri > Perciformes > Percidae > Etheostoma > Etheostoma spectabile. The sequence continues at coordinate 586,370 of NC_045755.1, forward strand.
GAATGCCATTTTGAATCAATCCAATACATTTATTTATCCGCAGTGGGACAATTAAAACAATCGTTAAGACTCTTGCTCAGGGGCACCTCAACAGGGTAAATGCTCAAACTTCTCATCTGGGGAAGTGCTGATGGTGCTCCGATACTGGGGTCGAATCTGCAGCTCTGTAATGACTCTCTCTGGGCTATTAAATCTCACCACACCATTTCATTTCCTTTCAGTGATCAAAAGCCCTGCAACAAGATGGGGACAATTGATTTCAGATAAGTGAATGGTCTCTATAACTCAGAACAGTGTATTGACTGTAGATAGTTTGGGCCCAATTATGATTAGAGCAACGTTAGAAGGTTACTGAAGACAAGTGTAGGATAAAGGATTATGGGAACTCTGATTGCCTGAACGTTTAATCATTCCACGGTGGGCCCTACAGTTAGCCATATCCTCACACAATATGGGTTTTGTGTGAGGATATGGCTAACATTTTGGGCCCTATCTTGCACCCAGCACAAAGCCAAAGCCTGACACAAGTGTCTTTGCTAGTTTAAGAGAGATAGAGTTTTCTATTTCCCATCCAGCGCCCACATTGTTTAAATAACAAATGCACCTGCGTCCAACTATGTGCATGGGCGTGCTGGTCTTACAGGATGGTGTGTTCAGGTGCATTCTGGGTGTATTGCTATCTTGAGGCAGCGGAAAGTGATCGTGCCATTGACCAACAAAAACCTGGTCTAAAGTCAGTAACGTAGCATTTAATTATTATTTTGCATAAAGGGACACGCAGCGGCACACAATCATGCAAAAGATTAAAAATAAAAACATTACACTATGAAATAGTAGGTGTGGGAAATATAATCGATTTCTAGATGCATCACAATTCTCTCTAGAGCAATTCAATGCTTGATTCTAAAAAGTTAATAATTGATTATTAAAAATATAATAATTTTGTATATGCACACATGATCTAATAAGACATACATAATATAATTAGGCAAAACACATAAGTTGTTGATCTAGTATATGCCACCTCATGTTTCATGTTCTCCACCTTTAAATAGGCCTCTGACATGGAAAATTACTGAGAGAAAAGGTGACTTTCACATGCATGTTAAAGGCTTAAGCATGGAATCTACACAACAAAAACCTTAGTAGACTAAAGATTTCATTAAAACTTGTTTGTGACAAATACTATATACGTCAAAATGTATTATACAGGATTTTTATGTTTTGAAATCGTGCATGGAAAAACTGTTGCATCAAGATGCATCGATGATCGGTTTAGAATCAAAGCGTTGGCCTCTGCATCAAATCGTGAGGTGTGAATCAATTCCCACCCCTATGAAATAGTATTGTTATATGATCTGCTCACGTGCTTTCACTTCACTTTACGAAAAAGCAGATCATTTTCTACTCTTCTTCCCCCCCCCTCTCCTTCCTGCTTAGCAAATCTGGCGTTATAATAGCAATACGCCAAGGTATAAACGTGCTTGGGTTTTAAAGGGAATGGGAGATGACACTCTGATTGGTTTATTGCTATTACGCCCAAAACACACCTATGATTAATTAATAGAGATGTTCCGATACCAGTATCGGTATCGCCTCCGATACTTGCTAAAACGTTGGTAACTGTATCATGAAGTACTGGAGTTTATTTACCACGTAATAAAGCCCTAAAGAAAATCTACGTTAAAGTAGTTTATTGATGTTCTTCTTCTGTTATAACTAACCGTCAAACTGGATAATAAAAGAAAGTTCTGTGGCGTTTGTTTGACAATGGCTTTTATTTATAAATGATCCATATCTGATCATATTTAAACAAAATACTTAATACTCTCTTCGCCAATATTGTAGTCATTGCAATCAACTTTTCCTGGTTAGGATTATTTGAGTGTTCATTGTTCATGAAGTTTGTTTACCATTCAATTAATCTGCCATTTGAACTCCATTTAAACGATAACTGGATCAACATGCAACTTGAGCAAACAAAATGATTTTCGGTCAATCTACTAGATTAATCAACCAATCATTGCAGCACTATTAAAAAACTTTCCAGGAACCTGGAAAAAATAATCCTCCACTTCTCTGGTAGGATTTTATTGCTAAACATCTGCAGCAAGTGTTTCATTTCACTGCTTAGCATTATTAGGTCTTGGTAGAAGCATGCTGCATGCTTATTGGCTCACTGATGCTGACGAGATTACTACTTAGGTACTGAAATTTGATATTGAATTCGGTACTCGATATTATGGCAGGAAATTTGATGGGTGCCTTAAAAGTATTGAATTCAGTACGCAGCCCTACATGCAATACTTGGTAGTGATTTGGCTCTGCACTTGGGATTTCATGACAAATGAGAACCATATAGCAAGTAAAAAACGTTCTAAAGTAAAAGAAAGTAAAGTAAAGGTGCCTTGGAGCTTTCTCAAACAAATGCAATGTTTCTAACTTAACTACATTGTGAGAGAGAGCGCAAAGAGAGTGAGAGAGAGAATGAATAATGAAAAGGCCAGCTGACATTTAAGAAGGCTTGAAGAAAAAAACCTAGCAAAACAATGTTTCACAGTCCCGAGAGGACTACTGTTCTGGGATCCTACTGTATGTGAGGAAAGAGATTACATTTAACACCTGATAAGGCACTGTCTGATTTGTTTAAGCGTGCACACGTAGCAGCCCAACAGAATGTGGCTTAGCACTGTCTTGTTGAAATGAGCAGGGATGTCCCTAAACAAGACTTTGCATGGATAGCAGCATATGTTGCAAAATCATCAGCTGGTGTAGGTCGAGCTGAGGCTGGCTGGTTCAGACCACTGAAACTTTTTCCAGCGACACTCTAAAATGGTTTCCTTTCATCATGTATCTTTGGTCTAAACTGGACTTTACACAACATCCCAATTTCATTGGAATTGGGGCTTGTACACGCAAACACACATCAGGGTTTCACTAGTTGTCTGTGTGCCACAGGAAGTCCAGGGCTTTAGACTTTGTCTTCTCTGCAAGCACAAGGAGTACAAACGAAACCCTGTGAGGCCCTTAAGCCTGACGAACAGAAGGTGACAGGGAAAGGATGTAGAGAGGAAGAAAAAAAGGATAAGACATAGGCTTGCTTTGTTAAAGCCCCTCATCTTCTAAGTTTATTGACGCCCCAAAGTCCAGTCTGCAATAGGTCTGCACAATTAACGGTTATAAAATCGGGATCTCAATTCACCCTGTTCACAATTTTTTTTTTTTTATCACTTTAATTTCATGAGCCAATGCATTACAAATGCTACTACTGTCTCATGATATCAATTCCACGCATTTCCACATCGTATTTTTCCCTGAATTGTGCATCCCTAGTCTGCCATGGGGGAAAGACATAAAAACAAAACAATAATCTGGAGGCAGGGAAACAGGACGACTACAATTCTTTCATCAGGGTTTGGATGACAGGGGTAAAGACAAAAATTGTCATTCACAAACCAGGGAGGACGAGAGCAACTTATTTGGATAACAAGCTCAGAAGAAGTTGACCCAAATACTGTACAACAAAGTAAGAAAATTAAAGAGAGGCTAAGAGGATGAAATGTATTGAATGGTGTAATCCAGGTAGAAGTGGTGAAAGCAGATGGATGGACAGGGGTCTAGACACCAAAGAAGTGAGACTGGAGTAATTTTTCTTTGGGGAAAATAAATGGGGTTTTAATTCAATCTTTTCTCAATATCAAAGCCCGGATAACAGATGCACTTTGACTTAAATATAATGTGTAAAAGGTTGTATATTAGGCAACGTAATTCTCATACCAGATGGTTAAATTCACACCAGCATTTCTGCCTGAGTAAGTGAGCATGGTCCAAGTACAGTGGACAACTCGGTATGTAAGTAGTAAGTAAGTAAGTCCGTAGACCATACATTCTAAATTTCATGTAAATCAGATTAGGTTTGTTAGATAAGGCTCATTTCCTGTTGCCAGGCCCTTGTTGACTGTGGAAATGTCAAGCAGATATGACAATGTACACTGTTGTTACAGCCACTTTCTCATTCATCACTAAACACTCAAAATAGCCGCCACGCCACGCCCTCACCGTTTGACGAAAAGTTTTTTCTTCATTAAGGTGTCCATTGGATGAAATCACTAGGAGGAGTTTGTTAAAGTTTAACACCTTGACCTTTAGGCCTACTTCCTGTTGCCATTAGGGGGCGCTATGACTTTGAGTAAATATCTGTCTTTATATGTCCTCAGGGTTGGACTCTTATGAATCCTGTAAAGTTTCGAACCAACTCAAGTTACACCCACTTCCTGTTTCAATGGCGAAACACACAAAATGGGCGCCCCGCCACGGCCTTGCTCTAAGACAAAAAGTTTTTCTTTTAATAACTTTTCATCTTTAACGTCTTAAGATGACACAGACAAAATTTGAAGTTGATTGGATGAAATCTCTAGGAGGAGTTTGTTAAAGAACAACATTTTCATTATACAGAGTCACTGTTGGGGTATGGTGTGGAGACCATGCAAATAAAACAGCAGGAAAACAGCGTGAGGTGTAGTGCTCTGTTATGAAGATGTGAACAGTTGAGGGTGTTTTACCTGTGGCTGCAGTATCTGGATCCCTGCCTTGGCGGTCTGCTTCTAGCCATTGGTACAAAGCTACGGGCGAGCCACATGCAGAAAAACATGGAGCGAAAAAAAGAGCGCAATGTCAAAACAAATGCACACAGAAAAGCAGATTAATGATGCATAGGAATGAGTAGAGCATGAACATGACACAGACACTATAAATATCACAAGAGCATGGCATGACACACATGGGTTTGAAAGGGAGTATAAGCATCTAAAACCGCACTTTTTACTTTGTAGTATTATTTCCTTCAGTTCAAGTGTGACATTCCTTTTGGACTTTCATGAATGTTCACTCTTTCAATGAGTAAAAAGTGCCATTTCAGAGGTGCAATACTCAGTAAAAATGTTAAGATGCATTCATGATGGATCTGTGAATGTGTGGTAGCATGTGGTTTAGTGTTAGTGAGCAGTAAACTATTTGGAGTTAAACCAAGCAGCATTTGCACAGCAACAAAACATTTCCAGGAGCAGATAACCACTGACGTCAAATTTAGCTCTCAGTCAAACTACAGATGGTTTCCAATGAAAAAAAAGATCCAAAGCCATGTCCTTTCAAACTCAAATGCCTGAGTTTCTAATACAGGCTTTCTAACATAAATGCGTAGTCTCCGAGCCCCAGCAGAGATAACCCTGATGACATCAGCATGACATCACCCGGATTATTTTCTCAGACTTGACAAAGCTCCTCCAGAGCCACTGAAGACATTATACAACTGTTTTGACAAGGTGAGTATTACTTCCTGGATCACTTTTACTGCTCTTGCTGGGTAAAATTGGTTGCATTCCCCTTAAAGACACTGTCAACATATTTAGTGCAAACAGGTTTACACTGTCTACTGTAAATGTTTGACAAACAGTTAATATATCTGTTGCTGGAAGTACTCTGAGTGTACAGACAGTAGACTAATCCCTGTGAGAGAATCTCTTGTGATCTTGTGACTGGAGTCACCAGGACAAGGATTAGATGCCTTAACCAGTTCTCCACTCACACAAAACTCCCTAGGGAAAGCAAGGCGTTTTACACTCAGAACACTGCTTGATAGATATGTTCATCTAAAGTGCCTCAGTACACTTTTTGAGAAAGTGTTTTGAACACAGCAGAGAAGGAAATCAATCCCTAATCCTACAATACACTTTTAATCTGTACTGCCACATTTTAAACAAAATGTTGAGCTAGATTGTCTGTAATGTTGTAAAAGTAACACATAGTGAAATAGAAATGGCTAGTGTACTACTGCATGTATGCATATACACACAGGCTTGGATTTCAAGGTCATTATAGGGACATAAAGCTGAGACCATGAGCTGGTAAATTCCTAATATAGATTTAGAAGTGCACACTCTGGCCAAGTGTGTATGTGTGTGTGTGTGAGATTTGCACTCTTACACACACACACACACACACACACACACACACACACACACACACACAACACAAGCCCCCCCCCCCCCCCAAACATTGTCAACTGCCAATTTAGGGGACATTGCCCAACCTTAAAACACACACACACACACACACACACACACACACCCACACACACACACACACACACCACCACACACACACACACACACACACACACACACACACACACACACACACACACACACAGCTAATCTTTATGACAGATACACAATATACAAGTGTAGAACATTAATTATGTCTGCAGTTGTGTCCCTGCTGTGTGACTCTGGGACAGTTCCTTCCACCAGCTGTACTGTCTGTACAGATGTTCAGGTGCTGCTGGCTGTCTGAAATTTCAGTAATTAGCACTGACATTTCTTGCTGAATGGTGAATTTGACTACATTTACATTTACCCCGCCCCTCCCCCCCAGTCACTACATTTGCATTAACCTACATCCTGGACCACACAGCTGCCCCTTGCATACAATATATTAACAATGTATAAACCAACCAGTATTGGCAATAAAATCCTTTCTGATTCTGATTTAGTGCAATCTACTTTTCACCAATCTCACCTCTGAAGTAAAACTGACACACAAAGAATGTAGCATCCTATCTTGTCAGGTAAATTGTCCAGTTCACAGTTTCCTCACTCGACACAGACGATGTCTGTTGTCTGGGAGTGAATTGAACGTCTCACCAGTCATTCTGTGAAATGAGAGGCGGACAAAGTGAGGGAAACTGCTCAGCTGCGGTGTGACAGGAAAACCTCACGCACAGTGCTGCTTCTTACATCCCTGCAGTTCTGTCTGCTCACTCTTATCTGCCCATGTTCATGTCTCAGTTCACGAGCTCTAGAACTTTCACAGATAAAATCACTCAGTCACATACTGTAAAACACAATTTAGACATATCCTGGATCATGTAACAAATGAACACACACACACACACACTATGAAGTAGTTTTGAGTGATTTTAAAGATCAGAATTGGCATGAGATCAATAAGTAGCAGTATTAAGCTGATTAGGGATTGGTCGGTCTATTCTGCCGTGTTTAGGATGATTATTAGCCCTATTGAAACTGAAGGAATTATTATTCCTTGTTTTCTGCAAATTAATCGCCTTTTTGAGGGGCTTAACATAATCAAAAACTCAACAAAATTAGCAGTCGCATCAATTCGGGTGAAAATGTACATATTTTAAGAGTTTTGGGAATAGGTAAAAAAAAAATTAACCTACAAAGTAAAAAAAAAAATTGAAAAAATAAAATTCTGCCCTTGCACTATATTTAATGTAGAGTATCATGTAAAGACGAAGATCCATACCATAAACCCAACAGCCATTTGAATTTAAAGTTCAAATTAGTGGGATTTTGTCCATTTCCATAAACTCCTCCTAGAGATTTCATCTGATCAACTTCTAATTTTCATTCTTCATTTTCATTAGAGATGAAAAGTTATAAAAAATAAAAAAATAAACTTTGTAATTTTGTGCTTTTCGTCATCAAAACAGGAAGTGGGTGTAAGTGTACATTGTCCAATTGGCTCGAAACTTTTCATGATTCATAAGACTAAATAGTCCACCAATAACCCAGAAGAGCGGGGCCCGTCCAACGCTGCTTGCAGCTTTAATTGATATTGTTTCTTCACTGCCACTAGCATCATAATCCTCATAATGTCCTCGGGTCAAATTGACCCGTTTCCTATATCACTGTTCTATTTAACTACCCAATTGTAATTACTCCAAATAACATGATTGATTCCACACAACGCTCTTTGGCAAGTACAAATCTCTACTTTCATTAATTTTGGGGGGTCTTATTCAATTTGATAGCTTTTGAAAAAAGAAATTTGAGGGTTTTTTGAAATAGTATTGCGTAAAGGTTGACATATTCCAGTCTGTGATCATCCATCAACATGTACATTCCTTTAATTTTAGTCTAAATAATTCCTAATTTCTGCTTTTTTTTTTTTTTTTACTCAAACATAAGGTATAATTTCCTTAACATGAATTCCAAAAATAACTGTAAAACGAAAGTTAATAAGTTAGTGTTAAAAGAAGTGACAAAGCGTCAAAAGTGTTGAAAAAAAAAAGGGACGAAAATATAAGAAAAAGTTAAAAACATTGATAAAAAGCGTCAACAAAAGTGTTGATTTTTAGTTTTGACGGGAAGACAACACAAGGGTTAATTGCATTGCATGTTGCTCTGCTATTCTTCCAACTCAGTCCTGGTAATAAATAAATAAATCTAGTTCTGATAAAAACCTATAATAAACCCCACATGCAGAGCCAAACCAGCAGTGAATGTATCTACCAAGTATTTTGTCTGATATACAGTATGTTCTTCGTCTGTGCCATAGAGTTTCATTGTTGTCTAAAAACTATTAAAAGACATAAGTGAGTCACACTGTTGCACTGGGTGCCATGTTCATTCACTCCTATGATCATTCACTGTTGAAGATTTTCACTCAATCCCACACACCGTGCAATTTATAAAAGGCCTAAGACGTGATCTAGTTTTGACTTCACTACGTCTTCTTAGTTCATTTATTTGAAGAGATTTTTTTTCTTCTATTTATTTCGTTATTTTGATGTGGGATTTGTTTTTTAAAAAAAAAAACATCAAATTTTTTCTTTTTGTTATTGTATTGTTATGATGAAATACAATTTCAGTTGGACTTGTTTTGAGAGGACAGATCTGTTGTACACAGATGATATAAATAAGGGAATATTTGTCTGCAGCTCATTCTGTTAAATAAACTGAGAAAATCCAATCTGTGAATCGTGTGATCGTAAGTTGAGGGTATCGTTACATTCCTGTAGTTTAGTGTATATACAGTATAAGCTGATGTACACAAGTGGAGTTTGGGTGGCCTATCATGGCAGGTTCATCTGTTTCCTTTCAAATGTATGAGCCTAAATCTAGACAGTGAACTTGATGCATTAAAGCCTTGTGTTTTTGGGGTGATTTTCTATAATTAGGTTGGCTTGGACGCCATTCGTACTACATATAAATGCAGGTACTTGCAGCTGAGACAAGCCACATTCAAAACAGCGTCACACTACATAGTGAGGACAAACCACTCTGTGCCTTGAATGAACGGGCTACTTAATCTTTAAAGGTCAATGTGGGGAGAAAGCCGAGAAAAGCACAAAAGCTCCATTAGAGCAGGATCTTCCCTCAGCAGCTCACTGTACAGCAAACAAAAGCAATAGCATTGGTGGGTCAGTTGATACCACCCCCACAACCCTTTGGGACTCTGTATCGATGCAGAGGATTTAACCTCGGGTCTTTTTTCATTATGATGGAGTTTTTCCACAAGGCTGTCCGTCGCCTCATCCATTTAGCGTTACCTCTGTTGTTTTGTATTGTTTTTCTGTGAGGTTATTTGTGTGGTTTCAGTCCTACCTGTACTATTTTAGTCTTTTTTATATCCAATAAGTGTTATGGCAACCTGAATGAAAACACACACCACTAAGCTAATCACAAGAACACAACCATATATGCTTTATCTAAATAAACTGAAAGGACTATAGCCATCTGTCCTTCTTATTAACAACTGTTAATCTGGTGGACCCAGGACCCAAAGAAATGCAGTGTCAAAATATGTATTAGTAGTGTGATGTATGCTGGGTACAGCTTGCGCTTCGTGGCTCGCTACACTACATGCAAAAACAGAAGAAGAAAGAGAGATCACAGAGACTGGAGGTATTATTTTGTAGCGAATCAAAAATTTCAAGCATCAATGAACACTTTTGTTACCGGGAATAGCCTGGTCCCAAATAGCTAGCTGTACGCATATACTCTAGCGTTGCAAGGAGACGCAACTATGTCATGGCAGGTGTATTGCTCGGGCCCCAAGGAAGTGCAGTGCCGTGTCCAAAAAGCCTGTTTTATTTTTCAATTGGTGAAACGCCTTTTTACTTCTTTAACTTTTATTTCCTTTCACGTCAAAGCTGAACCAGAAGTACGAGCAATCGTTACCCTGTCTTTCCCAATCAGGCTCCTGGGGAAGAGAAGATGAGAGACACTGATGTGTGACACCAGTGGCACACGCCGTCATGAGACTAGTTTTTATAATGACTGAGGGTTTGTGTCAGACCCTGTAAGAAACCCACTTTGGAAAAATGTGTTCATAAAACAGTTCACAAATTTCATTGATCTGTTGTTGCACTGCTTTTGCTTTGCAATTCAATTTGGGAGGCAGCGGTGAGGGCCATCCTCAGGGGCCTGATTGGCCCTCATACTCTTAGCACAGTCTCTTTCACTTATTATGGTACAGCTGCTATTGCGGACTGCTTTCTCAATCCCTGAGTAACCCGTGGCAACCAGACACTTACACCTTGATGAGGGGAGGAGGTGAGGAACGAGGGAAACGATTGCTCTTACTTCTCGCTCAGCTTTCATGTGAAAGGAAATAAAAGTTTAAGAGGGAATAACAGCAGAATAATTAAAATTGCTTTGTTTGTCCAAACAAGTTCCCCTGACCCAAACATGTTCCTCTATTTACAATAAATGTCAAATATACACATTTATATTTTATATTGACAACACGACTAAGCTTTTTGACAGGACCAAGCATCTTCTTTGCAAACAGTGACACAAGGACATGACATTCTGATGGCACTGACATGTTCATCGATGACGAATGGACTTGAGATTTTAAGCAGGCTTTTGTAGGTCATCCATTGTGTGGTGCTGTTTGTAATAATTGTTTTGAGAAAGGGATTTACTGGTTTGCAAATGTCAGGAATGATTCAAGAAATGTACCAAAGTAACTGGGAAAAACTGTAATATGCTCAATTAAATCTTGCTTAGGTAGAAATGGGATTTTTCCATTTATATTAAACATATATCAAATATGCAAAAATCAGCTTTCTTCACCCCGCCCGTCTGTATATCTGCTGACAATCATCAAAATAATGAGGTCATTTCCATCAATAGAAAGCCCACACAGCCCCCATCCGGGTGTCTAGGCTGGGGTATTGTATGATACAAACTGCATCATTAGAGCCACAAATCACTTAATGCACCTCTAATTACATGCAATTGGCCCCAGGAGAATACATATACACAAGTATGAAAATGCACAAACACACACAGTACACTAGAGCTGCACAATTCATTGAATTTTAATCCCGATTTTGGCTTCCCACGGTCAAATTTCAAATGTATCCTAGGCTATGTACTATATTTCAGATAATTTTCATGTAAACATGTATTGAAGCTGTATATTTTCAATCTGGGAAGGAAACCTTGTTTTTGCATTCAACTTTAATCCCAATTTTTTTTTAAATAAATGAGCTTGTGAAAAGTGGCTTTGACCTTAAATTTAACATTTAGCCCACTTTTTAAGAAAAATATAGGAGGTATGTATATTGTGTATTGCCATTCAACCGAAAATACAGAGATATGATGTTTAGTCCTCGACTAGTAGTATATGTAAAACCAGTAATAAAGGCTATTTATAACTGCTTTATGTGAAAATAAAAATTTGTTATGGTTAAAAATCAACAAATAATTGTGATAATTCACCGTGATGTCGATATTGAACAAAATAATCGTGATCATCATTTTGGCCATAATTGTGCACCCCTACAGTACACAATGAGGTGAGCAACAGTGAGGTAGGATCTCATTAGACAAAGGATGTTAAAGCTCCACCCCTTACCAAGGAGACAATGCCCAATTACAACACAACGCAGACATGTGGGGCCTGTTGCCCTGCTAGAGCAACAGAGAATCAGAATCAGGCCCCAGTCAAGGGGCCTAACTGACTGACTGACTTTGTTGTTTCAAGGTCCTGCAGATTCCTATTACTGTGTGTAAATGTAAATCAACGACAACTCAAAGTGCTTTTACAGGAACCAATCACCCACATTCATACAAGGCTGCCGTGTATGTGCCACCCGCTCATCAGATGAACACTCACATACACTTCAATGCGCAGCAACTCGTGGTAGAGTGTCTCGCCCAAGGACACTTGACATGGGACTGCAGGGCCACCAACCTTCCGATTGGCAGGCGACCCCTCTACCACAGAGCCACAGCCCCCCCGTTTTTGTATATGTGTGTGTATGTGTTTCCTTTGGAGGCAGACCAAGCAGACAGACACTAATAAAGCAAACTCAGCAACCGCCACGGCCGACTACAACACTGTGTTTCACCTGCAGCATAAAAGGTACAGGCAGTGTGTGTTCATAGCTTTGACAGCAGCCCTGTGGTCGTCATTATTCACAGTCTCCAGGGCTTATATGCCTTGTGCTACTTCAAAAGCATCTGCTTGTGCATATCCTCAATATCTGCTGAATATATAAATCTTCTCCCTCAGCAAGCCAGTCATGCGTTAAAAAGCAACAATGCATCTGGGGCAGAAAAAGAGACGTTAGAGTACACGCAATCACTACTGATGTAGAAATATGAGCTAAAACATGCAACCTTCATCACTCAGATCTGGCTGGAATCTGAACAGGTAGAAAATGGAAAATCCACACATACAAATTTATCCATTTATCATCGTTTGTCAAGTGATGCCATCCAGACACATTTTACACATTTCTGTCCAGTCATCCGAGCACATTAACAAGCCTTTATACATATATACATATCTCTTTAAAACTAACCAGCATCCTAATTATCACTCACAGACTTTGCTCCAAATTCACTTTTACTGTACTTGCAACAGAGATTGAAAAAAAATTCTGTCTGCAGTATAGATCAAGCCATCAATCACCCGCGAGCGTTTTCAGGGCCTTGGGCTGTTTTGCATCTTTTCATGGTCATTTTGAGTGTTTTCCAGTGGCCCCCTGAACCCATTGGTTTACTGGTCCAGTAGTTTATTAGGACCCCCGTTAGCTACAGCATTGCAGCAGCTGTTCTTGCTGGGGTCCATAAGTAATCCATCCATGATTTAGGATGGAGGATAACTGATTCAGTGAAGGAGAAAATGGAAAGTATCTGCATGCAGAAGTAAAGCTCTACAATCAAAACAGCTATGAAAAATAAAGTTCAATAAAAAGTAATGGTATCTTCACCTTTAAATTGTTTTTTAGCGGCAAGCCAACAAAAAAAAGAAAATTCTTCTTCATGGCCAAAACTCCCACTACCAATCAGCAGGAGTTGATCTACTGCTCCCATCCATTTGGCTTCACCAACACATTCCAGCACCCTGTGCTCAACCAGCAGCACCTGCTACAACTGGGCAGTCCGCCCGACTGCCCACCCCACACACACACACACAACCCTCTTGTTCTCTCTAAATGGAGCTAGCGCCAGCTACACCAAGGTTTGCTGGGTGAGAGCAGCCCCCATCTATCTCCTTGGCAACAGGACAACTAAAAATTGAACTATCGTTAGGGTGTTGGACGGTGGGGAGGCGGCGGAGAACATCTTCTAATCTTTTAATCATTATGAATTATCCTTACATGATAGGGATCCAGGGCTTCAGTGAACCCGGATCAGAACACAGGGCAAGTGTGTGTGTGTGTGTGTGTGTGTGTGTGTGTGTGTGTGTGTGTGTGTGTGTGTGTGTGTGTGTGTGTGTGTGTGTAACAATGACCCAGTGTCCCAGTGCCTGGGCTAAACTGGCTCTATTGGCCTATTCAGGACAGTCCCGTGGTGATGTCATCACTCTGCCATGCTGTCAAACACTGCTTTGTGGCGCAGGAGGAGAACGGAGGGAGAGAGGGAGAGAACAAAAAGAAGGAGGCTGGGGAAGGGTGGTTGATGGTGGCGGATTCATTTTCCTTCAGGCACATGCTGTGGTTGCCCCCTTGGGTCCTTCCATCATGGAAGGCTTTGGTGTCCTCTCACTGTCCCCTTAGATTACAAGATGCTGTTGATCTACTTCTCTGTGAACTGACTGATGAAAGGTGCAAAGATAACCCTCACCCCACTGAATGAAATCAGTGATAGACACGATGAATAGGAGGTGTTTACATATGCAGTGGTAAAAGATGATGAGGCACTGTCACTTCCGTGCACTGAGGGATGGTCCCCCTCGGGGGAAAATGTGTCCCTACAAGTCTATTTATCCTGATTAAGCTGCCACACAATGGCAATAGTCCAGCATTCTTTACTCATGACACAATCGTGTCAGCAGGCTGCCTGCAAGTATGAGAAGAGCTCTGCTGCAGCTTGGCATACCAACTAAAATAACTTATTACAAGTGACGTGTAAGTTAAGTTCTGTATGGAACTACTTTACATGACGTGACGTAGTAAACCATGATCCTCTCCTAAACCTAACCAAGTATGTTTGGTTACTAAACCTAACGTAACCAACAATAACCACATGATTAAAAATGAGGACTTGTTGATCTGCTGCCACGGGCTTGGGCGATCATTTCGGAAAGGGTGTTGCAGTAAAGAGTATGTATCTTTCCCACCCTATCTTTAAAAAAAAATAAGCATTTGATTCAGTAGGGATGAGAAACACAGCTTATTTCAATATGAACAGTCAAACGGGCAGGAAGTAGCTGTCTTAGCTGATCATGCGTGTGTGTGTGCGTGTGTGTGTGTCAGCAAATGACAGCTGTTCACACAGCAGCTGCAAGGCTATGATGAGGTGGTGATGTGCTCAATGGGAGTGAGTCTTTGTAGAGAGAATGTATAGAAGTTCAATGTTAAGGCTGCCAGGTGTGCGGGTCAGGCTCAGGTCTCACCTGGCTACACTGCATTCTTAATGGGTTTAACAGAAATGCTGTTCCCACTCGTTAATAAATTCCAGTCTATTCTACTGTGCGGTTTTTCTTTTCGTTCTTTGAGACGCCGGGGGTGAAAACATCATCTTAGATGGCAAAGGTGACAAAAGCAGCAACAACCAAGTCCGTGTGTTGTCTGAATGAATACAGACGATGAAGGGAGTGCAGCAGCGTTACATGAGACATTATATGAGGGGCGGCTGTGGCTCAGTGGTAGAGCGGTTGCCTGCCAATCGGAAGGTTGGTGGTTCGATCCCCTGCCCTGCAGTCATTGTCGAAGTGTCCTTGGGCAAGGCACTGAACCCCGAGTTGCCCCCGGTGCTGCGCATCGGAGTGTGAATGTGTGTGAATGTTTATCTGATGAGCAGGTGGCACCTTGTTCGGCAGCCCCGGCCACAGTGTATGAATGTGTGTGAATGGTGAATGTTTCCTGTAGATGTAAAAGCGCTTTGAGTAGTCGTTAAGACTAGAAAAGCGCTATATAAATACAGCACATTTACATTTACATGAAAAGATGTAGCCGCTAACGGCGAGGGATGACTAACCGAGACAGAGAGACAGATCCGAAACGCAGTGAGCCTCGCAGTGATGCTGAGATACAATGAGACGTGAGACAGCGAGGGCACAACCAAAGGGCCCGAGAGAGAGTTTAAGTCAATGGGAAAACAAACAAGACTGGCAGAATAAGAGACGGGGGGAGGAAGAGAAAGCGTAGGAGAGCGGACAGCTGTGGAGTCGGCACAGCCAACGTTTCATTCTGTTTTAAAGCCGACATGACAACACACTAGTTACACAACTGTAGGAAGCTTACCCTACACTCTAGATGTCTGGACCAAACAGCTAAGGGTCACAGTTTGGGAGGAGGAAAGTCAATTTTACAAAAAAAACACACAGTTACTCACTAATCTGCTGATCACTTTCTCCTCTCCAACAGAAATTCTGTTATCATTCATTTATTATTTCCTGTTGCTTCCACTTTGCTTATTTGATCACTGTCATGATCTTTTTTTAACAAGGGCAGTGTACAAAGAACATCAACTTTATACAAAGCAATGAGAGTTTTAGTAGATATTAGTAGTTATTTTACGGCTGTAATTCCTGGGTGTTATGGTACTACGAGCACTTCCCGCACAAATGTTTCAGATTAAATGTCTTCCAGCAGACCAAAGTGCATAACCCTAAGTTTCTATTTGGAAATACTTGCAAGAAGAGTTTTTTTTTTTTTTTGTTTTTTTTAACCCATGTGTTGTCTT
>NC_045755.1:602335-602972 GCF_008692095.1 Etheostoma spectabile
TTAAAAATCAACGCTTTTAATCAATGTTTTTAAGTTTTAATCCCTTTTTTCAATACTTTTGACACTTTTATTCAATGTTTGTCAATTTTTTAACTTTAGTTTTACAGTTAATGTGTGGTCAATAAACCTCATGTTTGAGTTAGAAAAGCAGAAATTAGGATTTATTACGACTAAAATTAAAGGAATGGATGTTGATGGATAATCACAGACTGGAATATTTCAACTTGAAAGTAGAGATTTGTACTTGCCAAATTGTGGGTAATTACAATTGGGTAGGTAAAAAGAAAACTGAATATAGAAAAATGGGTCAATTTGACCCGAGGAAAACATAAGGGTTAAACTTTTATTTATGACAGCATAGCATCAATAAAAAAAAAGCTGAAGTGGTTGGAATTGGGGGGCAGTAGCTCACTCCGTAGGAGGTGAGTTGAGAACCGGAGGGTCACTGGTTCAAGTCCCCGTTACGGACCAAAGTACGGAGTGTGGACTGGTAGCTGGAGAGATGCCACTTCATCTCCTTGGCACTGCCAGGTGCTCTTGATCAAGGCACTGGACCTCCCAACTGCTCAGGGCGCTGGTGCAGCACTGGCAGCCCCCCCACTCTGAAAATCTCTCCATTTGTGCATGAATAGGTCCT
>NC_045755.1:602982-605645 GCF_008692095.1 Etheostoma spectabile
GTGTATTTCAGGCCTGTGTGTGGTGATTCTAACAAAAAAAGTGTTAATTGTAATTTCCCCACAGGGGATCAATAAACTTTAGAAAGTATTGTTAGAAAATGACTGAATAATTGTGTTGAAAAGAGAACATGTAGAGAGAGAGCCTGTATTTTGTTGGTGCTGAGGCCATTATTTAACTTATCAGGAAATGTCATCACAGACCTGGGAAAGAGTTGCTTGTAAAGACTTGCTGTAGATAGTACTGAGTCACATGATACCTACTCTTTACGTAAAGCAAAGACATTTTGAATTTTTAATACTGGCTCTTTAGAGCGTAAATACAGGCCCTGGTCTTGAGTAAAAATCTGGGTGCAATTACACAATCTCAAACTAACCAATCCTAACTATAACCAAACTGTAAAAACCTACTCCCTTCTTAGAATGCAGCGCAAATGGATTCCAACTCTCTCAGGGCAAGCTACAGAAGGTAAGTGAAGGAACGATTTTCAAATAAATCAATGCACTACAATAGGGTTATTTGATTGTGCTGCAGGAGCACTAAAGAATTAAAAACAGGGAGGGAAGTCTGACTCTGGCCTCCTTTCATTTCCTTCATGTACAATCAGAGTGGAAGAGAGAGGGTTTTTCAGCTCTGCTCAGACAGTGGCGCACACACAGTTATTCAGTGGGATGTACAATTCAGGCTCAAAACACACATTTTTCTTTGACAGCCAGGCTTGAAGCAGCCCTGATGAGCTTCTTCAAACACTGTCAATACTGCTAGAGTCATGTCTAAGAGGCCTGCAGCGGCCATGTTTGATCTTTAGGGAACACCAGTTTACAGGCCAGTTTGAGAAGAGCACTAAAACTAAGTCCATAATTAAACTGGGGTGCTTTCATGACCAGAAGAGGTTTTCATTCCAGTTTGTTAATAGCATTACCACTGAGATCTTAGATTTTTATGGTCTTAATTTTTTTTAAATCTGTTTATTGATCCCCAATGTGGAAATTCCAATTTACACTATTTGTCCACACTTTTGTTAGTTATTATACACAGTCCTGAACCACACACACACACACACACACACACACACACACACACACACACGATCAGGATCTGTACATGCACTAATGGAGAGATGTCAGAGTGAGTGGGCTGCCAGCCGAACCAGCGCCCTGAGCGGTTGGGGGGTTATGGTGCCTTGCTCAACAGCACCTGGCAATGCCCAGGAGGTGAAGTAGCATCTCTCCAGCCACCAATCCACACTCCATACTTTTTGGTCCATACAGGGACTTGAACCAGTGACCCACCGCTTCCCAAACCAACTCCCTACGGAGTGAGCTACTGCCACCCCCGAATGATGGTTTTGTTTTTACAAAAAAATTCTACTAAAATGCCATGTATAGTCTTCAGTGAAATAAAACAAAACAAATGTGTGGGCTGGCTACCTGTATGTACTATTCATGTACCCAGGTAGGGTTGTGCATCGGCTCCCCACCCTGTCAGACACACACTAATCCTAGTTGCGTGCGCTGGACGAGAAACAGACAACTACGTCGGTCTTAAACTGGCAAAGGCACTTGAATCAGGCTGTGCACTGTGCTAGATAGGGCCCCTTAAGTGGAAGCTTATTTTTTCCTCTTACGTGCAAACTACTTGTGAAAAAGACCATCGCTTTGAGCAGACTGCATTGGCTGTAGTGATGCAGTCTCTCTCTCTCTCTTGCATCAGGATTTTTGCTGTGCCGGGTTGTTTTCCCCTGCATGACAGCCATACTTGATGTACATGTGCAGATAATTTTAATTCAATTCAATTCAATTTTATTTATAGTATCAATTCATAACAAGAGTTATCTCAAGACACTTTACAGATAGACCACACTCCAGAATTTACAAGGACCCAACAGTTCTAGTAGTTTCCTCCAGAGCAAGCAACAGTGCAACAGTGGCGAGGAAAAACTTCCTTTTAGGCAGAAACCTTGGTCAGACCCAGGCTCTTGGTAGGCGGTGTCTGACGGGCCGATTTTAGTGTGTGTTTGTGTTATGTAGCGGGTGCAGAAACCCTATACAGCTAGATGCTTCCAAGCTTGGCCAGCTGACAGCCAACCTATAATCAGAAGCAGGAGGGAGGGAGATGTGGAGACATTAGGCACTCTCTTTAGCTAATACCTTTGGCAAAATAATTTGGCTTGCTTAAATGCTCTCTTATCTCTATGGTAACCTACATGCATCCTATAGCACACAGAAAAGCTAAAGGGCCGCTTTTAGGTCATCTCATTTCAACCCAGGCACATGTTTATTGCTTTGCCTTTGAACAGGCCCCTCCGCTCATTAGACAGGGCTACCTCAGTGTATGGCGGATGATGGACAAGAAGCAGACAATACTAGCTTATTCCAATTCCGCTTTTTCAATTCCGATTGTTACTGATTCACGATTTTGAATCTTTTAGGGGTGGAGTTGAAATGGGTCACATGCTTATTTCCCAAATAAGAGGAAAGTTTGACTTTGATTCAATGGTGGTTTGCTATGGTTCCCGGGCTTTTTCCAATGTATAATAAAGCCACACTTGAGCGCTGCGTACTGTGATCCATGGCAGGGCTGTAGTACTCAAGTCCAGTCTTGTTTTTTTCTATGGACTCTGACTTGTCTCGGACTCGATTTGGACTCGGACTTGTCTCGGACT
>NC_045755.1:605655-606162 GCF_008692095.1 Etheostoma spectabile
TCTTGCCCAATATGACTTTTGGTCTCAACCGAGTCCAGGTGTCTTTATTATGTAAAGTATTATGTTATGTTGATGATAATATTGGAGGGAAAGTGAAACACAGTCCAGGTGGGGATATTGTTCGGCTTTTTACAAGTTCAGACAGCTAACGTTAGCTAACGCTACGCCAGTGTTTGCTAACGTTAGCGCACCAGCGTTAGCCTAGCTTACTAACGCTAGGTAAATATTACGGCTGCCTTCGGAGTTTCCTATATCTGCGTCCACGTTGTCAACATAAGACCTGTGGCGTTAGTTTGAGCCATCGTTGTATAACATGAAAGAAGCTCTGCTCCTACGAGATGGGTGGGTTTTTGTTACGTTATAAAAAATCTAACTGGCTATAGTTAGCCCGTTTGTATGCTAGCGGACATCAGCTAACGTTGCCGAGCCGCGTGTGTGTGTGTGTGTTGACGAACATATGTTAAATTACACGCTGTTCATTGTTGTTTAACCAAACTTTGTTTTCTG
>NC_045755.1:606172-606299 GCF_008692095.1 Etheostoma spectabile
TCTTTCCTATTAACCCACGTCCAAATAACAATAGAATACAATATTTTTTTAGGGAAGCTATAAACCAACCATAGGGATACACTCTGTAATACTGGTCACTTAATTTCTACACTACATCTGGAGTGAA
>NC_045755.1:606309-606608 GCF_008692095.1 Etheostoma spectabile
CATTTAGTTGCTCAAATGCTCAGTACTAGTAGCCTACTACTGTAGTAGTATCAGTTATAATGCTCTGTACTAGTACTACTGTAGCAGTATTGTCTATGTAGCTATTATGAGTTACCACCATATGATATCAAGGGGAATGGCTATACTCATAAATCCTGGTCTTCTGACACTGTTTTTGCTTTTATATCAACAAAAAACCCAAATGGATTGTCTTTATACTGTCATGCATAAGACCTTTTTTTCTATCCTGCACTCGGTCTTGACTCGGACTCGAACCTCTCTGGACTCGGTCTTGACTC
>NC_045755.1:606618-609745 GCF_008692095.1 Etheostoma spectabile
CTCTTTGGACTCGGTCTTGACTTGGACTCGACTAGTCCTGGTCTTGGCCTTGTCTTGGACTCGACAAAGGTGGTCTTGACTACAGCCCTAGCTGCAACACAACAAGCGCCTGCTGCTACGGACAGCAAAACTTGAGCGTGTTAAATTCGGAACCGATGAAACCTAATCATCTAAATGATTCCAATAGGGGGCCCAGATAGCTCAGTTGGTAGAGCAGGTGCCTATATATCGAGGTTTGCTCCTCAACGCAGGGGGCCCGGGATAGACTCTGACCTGTGGCCCTTTGCTGCATGTCATCCCCCCTCCCTCTCCTTTCATGTCTTCAGCTGTCCTGTCGAATAAAGGCCTAAAATTGCCCAAAAAATAAGCTTTAAGAAGAAACGACTCCAATAAAGAAACAATTCCAACAGAATCACAATTTTTGAAACCATTCCAAGTAGGAATTGGTTCTTGATGCCTAATCCTAATACTAGTGTTGTTTTATAATAGGAGCCCAGAAGAGGATGAGGGAGCCTGAGGTTTAAAGAGGCTGCTTGAAAAGGAAATAATAAAGGCTTAGAGCAGAGACAGACAAGTAAAATGTAGAGTGACAGACACATTTGTTCAAATGGCCCTAAGGATGAGAAGGACATTGAGGACAGTGGCATTAGCTCCTTCAGCCGTACATCCCATACTTCAGCCTTCAAGCAAAAGGGCTGATATAATGTAAGTGGAGAGATTAAAGAAAAGAGAAGACACTGGAAGCAGAGGACGTCCTTTTATTTCAGAACCTCACAGGAGTGAGTAAAAGCTGAAGGTGATTGAAGGTTCTGGAGAGAATAGAGCCAAAAGCTTCAATCACTTTAAGCACAATACCATACTGATGTTTTGCCGATTTCCTATAAACTTAAATATTGATATGTGTACAGATCTTACAACATCACCTGGTTACTCCCAGGGGGACAAATAAAGCTCTGAAATGTGTTGACGGCAACCACTGAGCTACACTGGAGCATAAGGACACAACTCACTGGTGTATTTCATGCAAATATCCAATCTGCTTATATATAATCGGTCAAACCAGCTAAAACAGCGGTCCTCACACCGTTCTTAAGGAACTTCTGCTTTACATACAAAAGAGCAGAAGCTCAGATGAAAACAGCTGTAAGCACTGAACCAGTGCATAGGGAACTGTATCAATCCAAAATTAGAAGACTGATTATTAGTCTTACAAAATGTCAAAGCACAACATCTAAATTAAGACAAGACAGCTTCATTTAAATTACATTTTAGAAGACTTAGAAAGTAACCCTGGGGTCATTGTGATACTCATACTAATATCTTGACCTCTGCTGCTTAACCATTCTATTCTGTCTCCGGCAAATCCCCCAACTTTAAGGAAGTGCAATACTAAATCACTGGAACCTACCTTTATTTTTATTTTTTTAATGTAATGTCTTTTAATCAGCAAAATGAAAATCAATTTTTTTTTTTTTTTAGCAGTTGACCAGTAGTTGCCTCCGCACCAAACACATCAGGCTTTTCAATGAGACTTTCTTTGAACCAACAGGAACATCATAACTGATCCCAACACCGACCCCTCCCATTGGTCTGTGCTCCTGTCAGATTTCTAATTTCTGCTGTCCCGTCACGTTTTACCCTTCACTGGAATAAACAATCCCAGGCACTGGTTCAGAAATAGCTCTAGAATCTGGCTAATCTTCCTTGACAAGCCCACCAATGGCCCAATTACATAACCTGATGTTGTTCTCGATGGAGGAGAGAGCTTCGTCTGGACGGGAGTGAATGTGACCAAAGTGTCAAGAGTCAACTAAGTGGGGACCATTTTTGGCTGTTTGGTGAAAACATTTTTGGGGATTTACTCGTGCAGCTGTGTGCTGTGACGTAACCATACTGGGCCAATCCCTTGCGGTCCTGAGCTCCCACTAATAACAATCTTTTGTTGTTGAGTTTGTTGTAAGGGTTAAAAAAAAAGTGCTTTCGTGCTTCATGGCTGCAACACAACAAGTGCCTGGTCGCTACGGAAACCAAAAATTTGGAACTTAAAACCAAATCCTTCCAATAGGGCACCTGGTAGAGTGGGTGCCCACATGTAGAGGTTTATTCCTTGATGCAGGGGGCCCGGGTTTGACTCTGACCTGTGGCCCTTTGCTGCTTGTCACTCCCCCCTCTCTCTCCTTTCATGTCTTCAGCTGTCCTTTCAAATAAAGGCCTAAAATTGCCCAAAAATCAGACCCCAATAAAGAAACGATTCCAAGTAGGAATCGGTTCTCAAAGTCTAATCCTAATACTAGTGTTGTTTTATAATGGGAGCCCGAAGGACGATGAGGGGGCCTGAGGTTTAAGGAGGCTGATTGAAAAGGAAATAATAAAGGTTTAGAGCAGAGAGACAAGTAAAATGTAGAGTGATGGACATGATTGTTGGAATGGCCCTAAGGATGAGCAGTAAATGAGAAAAGAAATCATCATATCACAGATCACTTGCTGTTTTCTGGACACACCGACTGCCGGCTGTCCTGCAGTCTCTCAACCCCACCACCTCTCAGTTTTGGAAGAAAGTACTCAAACCCTTTACTTCTGCACCAACACCATTATGTTTAAAGACTCCTTTAAAAGGTAAAATGCATGTATTCAAAATCCTAATAAATTAAAAGTACAGAGGCATTATCAGCAAGATGCTATTAAAGTAAAAGTACTAGTTCTCGTACCTTGTGGTTGATTTATAATTTTACAATATGCATCAATTTGAAGCAGTATTTCACGGTTGTAGTGGCTGGAGGTGGAGCTAATCTTTCTACTTTAGATACCTATAGGCTGGTTTTGTGCATTTTGTCTTAGTGGGGCCCACAGCATTAAGACTTTGAACTCCCCTGGATGATTAGATTAGACATAACATTTACACATCATTCTTGCAAAATAACATGGATTTTTCTATTCCTTGATTTGCCTATGTCATGTTAAATGTCAGACTCTGACTGTCAGACAAAAACAGTCAACACAATCCACTCCTATACAGACAAATACATATCTTTCCTTTACATAAGGTAACTTTACAGCATTACACTTTGGACAGTTGTGACAGCCAGCGGTGCTTCTCATCCGTGTGTGTGTGTGTGTGTGTGTGTGT
>NC_045755.1:609755-610290 GCF_008692095.1 Etheostoma spectabile
GTGTGTGTGTGTGTGTGTGTGTGTCTGTCAGTCAGGGCCACCCGGGAGCTGCTGAGCTGCCTCCGGCCTGGACATTCCTGCTGCAGTACACGTAGGTCATGACTAGGTGACTTCATTACACACGTCACTGGTTGGATTTACTACATTCACTGTCTTGTGCAGTCGAACGGGATGTTCAACTTAATGATGTGTTCTGCTAGTGGGCGGTGAAGATGTAGTTGAAGAGGGAAAGAAAGGAGGAAACAATGTGACAGCAGAGACCAAGGCAGGCAAATGACGAAAAGGAGATTTCAATTTATTCTCTGGCTTAGTACAAATAAATAAAAAGGTAGAGGTAGAATATGGTCTCACTCTGCCAGACCTTCCTCCCAGCACTGCTGGCTAGTCTGGCTAGTCCACACAGCATTCTGGGATGGGAGAAAACAAAATTTCTGTAAACCAATCACAATTATCTTGGGCGGTGCTAAGCTACGGACGGAGCCCCGGGCTTCTGCAAAGTAGTCTCAGGAAGGAACTTGTTTTGGTGGAACATGTG
>NC_045755.1:610300-610845 GCF_008692095.1 Etheostoma spectabile
TCAAAAGTAGTTTTAGTTGTGCAACAGAAAATTCCAATTGGACTAGCTAGCTGTCTGGATTTACCCTGCAGAGATCTGAGGACCAGGTAACCATAGTCCTCAGATTGGACAGATAGTCTAGCTAGCTGTCTGGATTTACCCTGCAGAGATCTGAGGACCAGGTAACCATAGTCCTCAGAATCCACGGAGTTTATCTCAAATCTCAACACAAAGAAAGCTCAAGGTAACTGATAACCAGCTGAAAAGAAGGACATTTCCAGCGGCAACAGGGTTATCTGATAACGGTCATACTTTGTTTACCCAGCCTTATCACTCAGGCCAGAGGTCAGATGAGTTGGAACTCAAATCAGTGGGAGATCAAAGTTCAGCTAAACAGTCAGCAACACACACACACACTTACTTTCTTTCTTTTTCAACAACTACCATGATGAGCCAAACTAAATGTCCTCAAAATAGATGCTCTGGAGGAAACTACTAGAACAGTTGGGTCCTTGTAAATTCTGGAGTATGATCTAGACCTACTCTATCTGTAAAGTGTCTTGAGA
>NC_045755.1:610855-629389 GCF_008692095.1 Etheostoma spectabile
TATGAATTGATACTATAAATAAAATTGAATATATATAGAGAGAGACACTACCATGCGTCCAGTGGCAGGTTTGTAGTGCAGATGTAGTGCATATACTGACATAAAATACCTAAATACTACATAAAACGGGGTGTTAATAGTGTGGTCGCTGGGTGACTAGTTACTGTAGAAAGTTCTAGACATCTCAGAGAAGTTTCTTTCTTCTGCTGGCTTAGTTTCTGCCTAGCGGTATTCTGTAGTGGTTTGTTAGTAGAGGTTGTTTAGCACTATACAATCTCATACTACTTTGGCAGAGAACCGGCATTATTCAGCAGCCACAATAGGATGCTGGTCAGGAAAATGTAAACGTGGACTGTTTTAGATGTTTGACCATGAGTTTTCGTTGATTTTCTCAGGTTAAGCTGTTCACGTGAAATATTCCCATTCTGTTTAACTTTTTTTACTGATAGTATTATAGTGTAAAATAGAGGGCTCCATGTATAGTAAATAAACATTTCAACAAAAATACTTCTGCTGATTTTCTATGTATTTTGGCTTTGGTATGTCATTTGTGTATGGTTTGTATATAAGCCATTACAGGCTTCTACCACACAGTAACATTTATTTCAAATTTTTTCAATGTGATGTGTATTTACATGTGTGAAACATATAAAATAAAAAAATCTCTTTCCAAAATTGAGCATCCAAACTCAATGGATGTTACATAATGTAGCCTTCCGTTAAGTAAAGCTTTATGCGATCTAAAAAGAGCACTATATGTCGAGTTTATATAAAGCTTGTCAAGCAGATACATGTGCTTGACATGTGCAACTCAGTCTGTATGTTTGTGATTCTTCATGCCCCAGCAATCTCTGTCACACACACTGTTGCTTATTATTAGCCTGAAAAGCAATTATATAACAAATGAATTTATCTCAGCTCTGTAATGCTCTGTATAATCCAGTGTCGGATGTGTGTGTCCAGCATGTCTCACAGTGAGGTGATGTCCTGTCAGTAGGCAGTACTGCTCTAATCTGTCATAAGGGGCCTTAGTTACCGTTATGTAGCCTATCACGGTTATGTAAGGAGATTTACAGCCCGCCTGACATAACATCGCACTCCATTCTGTTAAAATGATGAGGTTCGTTTGAGCTGATGGTGCCTGTGTGTGTCACTGGGGACTCAGAGGTATTATATTACGGCATTGTATTCAGCAATCAATACAAATTAATTCAGGCTCATTTATCACAGCTGGTTTCATTGTGGTTTGAATCTGGCTAGCTTGATGATGCCACTTAGAGCCTCACCGCATCTCTGCTTTGCCTGCTTTTGAGTGCAAATGAATGCTAGTAAGTAGGGCTGAACTATTAACCAAATTTGATTTTATTGACAATGTAAATGTCTTTTAACGCTACACAATCCAACAAACCAGAGGGTCAGAAACACATGGCCCCATGGGCTTCACGTGCACTCCTACACTCTTGCGTCCCAGCTCCTAGGTGAAGTGACGGGGGATAGGCCTTTAGGATTGGATGTTTGAGTAGAGAGACAGAGTAGAGTCAAGGTTGTGTCACACGTGTGTTCCTCTCTCGCCGATAGTCAAAATATATTTCAGTGTCAGCTTAGCCTGGGTACAGACTCACAGATGTAAAACATACAGAGCACGCTAAATACACAACCACTATTGATTCCTCAGAGAAAACACAGCAAATACAAAGCAGAGGGGGAAAATAGGGAATAAGATGACAGCATGAGTGGTATACTGCATCTTTTTTAGATGTGAAATATCTATGCAACATGTACATTTGGGGTTATTGTTAAAAATAAACAGCTTTTACTGCAACTCTCATCAATTGGTTAAGGTTCAATTTCATCAATCATTTAATTATTTAATTATTATTTCAGCTCTAGCTTCCGTTTTATTGCCCAAACTCAGTAACTGCATTGGTGGCTCTATGTAAGGATTTGTAAAAAAAGAGATTCCTACAGTATAGATTACAAAATTCTTTGGGCATAATACAAGAATTGTAACTGTATGCAGACTGTAGTGTAATAGTTAAGTGTGTGATCTTAGTTGAGGCAAAGATCACTTCTGTCATGTTGTCGCACTGAGCTTTCCTGGGTGCTCGTTGAGAAGTATCTCCAGGGGATTAAAGGTGATCCTTTGTTTAGTGAAGAGAAAGAAGCAAGAGAGAGGGGCAACAGGGTTCAAGACAAGAGCTATGTCCCAATTCAGGGACGGCAGCCTTTCGAGGCTGCTTCCCACCAGCGTGACGAAGACTGTCCCAACCCAACTTGCGCGTGTTAAATTTGGAACCGATGATCGGACTTGAAACCAAAATCCTCCCAACGACTGGGTTGATGACCTTTTACAACTTAGGGACTGATATACTTATATATAAATAATATTGTATATACACAATGCTACACAAACCACTGCAGCTATGTAGCTTTTTTCCATTAAAAAAGTAAGACGTGATAAATCAAGGAATCAGAATGCTTGGGGGCTCATTCGACAGTTTTTGTAACTTTCTGAAGCCGCCTGTTAAACAACCGCGGCCACTTCATGCGATTGGCCAGGTATGCACAGGTGAGAGAGTAGGCAGGTCTTTCTTTTCCTCATTCTTGCCACGAATGCATTTGAGGTAAGCATAAAGTGTGCATAGTTAAACCCATCTGAAAAATGATCAAGTCTCACTGTTCTTGTTGACATCAGGCAAGAAAGAACGGCTGTTCAGAATAGCTATAAACGACCTTGGCCTTTAGACATGGCTGGATGACATGCTTTACCAAGTAGTTCATTTTAATCAAATCAATCCAGTGATTTAAAATAGGCACAACATACATAAAGTTTCCCACAAAAAGAGAACAAAGAACGGTGAAGTTGACTTTTTATGGTCAAGTCCAGCTCTAACCAATTTGTGGGCCCATGTAATAAGCCAAAAGAACAACCCCAAAACCCCACCATGTTCCTTTGTCTCCTTGTACTCCCATAGAGAGAGAACATATGGAGTTTAGGGTCAGAGGTCCCTCAGATGTAGAGGCTCCTCCCACCTTCCAAGATCAACTGCTCACTTTGCTGTTGGAGCCAGGGAGGCTTTTCAGAGGGATGTGATCAGTCAGCAACAGCTAGCAGCATTATCTGAGGTCATCAGGTCCCACTGACTCCCAGAGGCAGACTATCCATCATTATCGCTCCCCCCTTTTTCTCCCCGATCCTTGAACTTTGACTAGCAGCATCTTCTAGCTATTTAGGTCTATGATGAGACTGCACATCCCTGACCCTCAACATGTCAGGCAGATGACAAACCCTTCAACGCCAACCTACGACATGCACTTGAGGCCACAAAAGTCTATTGTAAGGCTAGCTTTCCCTCCCACGCAGGGAAACTTCCTGCTACAGCATACCTAGAAACTTCTGTAGCTGATGTAACAAGAGTAAAAGCTAGCACAGACATTTCAGAAGCACACAGCAAATGCTGTGTCTCTGCCCATGCTCACTTCTGTGGGTTGTTGGTACTGTGTGCATATTGAGCTTTGCTGAGTGCTACACCATGAGTGCCGTTGAGTAGGAGAAACTGTCTGAGAGTATACAACATTATCCCTATTTGGAGTAGGATTCAATAAATCAAGAAGACACGGCAGGCTCTTTGCCCCAGCATCGGATGTGGCCATTTTGACCAATTTCAAACGCTATCTGCATTTAGATAAGGTTAGACAACATGTTTGAAGCTTGTTTTGTGCGACCAACAGTCCAAACATATTCAATTCACGATACCATACAGACAAAAGTAGCACGCAGCATTCCCAATTGTAACAACTGACTTTAACTCAATAAGTCAGTTATCAAAATTGTTGCAAATCAATTTTCTGTTTGACTATTCAATCATATCCGTCATAGTATAAAAATTGTAAAAACATATTTTAATTTTCTTTAATTTCATAATCTAACCTCCACTTAATGGAAGCCTTTTCTTTATCCTAAAATTAACAAAACTAAAATTGGTAACAAAAGTATTACTTGCCCAGTGAGGCCAAATCATCAAAAGCTATTACCAGGCTGACCTACAGTGACTTTATAAAGGAAGTCAGGAGGACGCCGCTGGTCAAACGAGCAAGAGCCATGACTGTGTATATTTGTGCAGAGGAGACAGTGGTAAGGCCTGGCCGTGTGTTACATTACAGCGATGCGTTCAGTGCCTGGAGGGACTGTCTGAACGGATTACTCTAACAGGCTTAACAGCCGCCCGGCCGGGCTAACAGGGCACGAAGCAACGAGCACTACAGGGGGAAGAGAGGAGGAAGGAACTGATAAGCCATGAAAGAAAGAGAGTAAAAGAGAAAGACCCTAGAAACTTTAGCAAAAGCAAACATGGCTAAAGTGAATTCATCATCTAGAAAACAGAACAGCAGTGATGAAGAAAAGGTTCAATGTCCAATAAACACACCGCAAAAGGCTGTGACCTATTGCAAAAGACACTTTTGTGAACATATCTGCAGAAAACTGCACTTGAAAATGTCTTTTTTTTTTTTTAGAGGTGCCTTTTATTTAACATTCAATGGTCAATTTGTTCAGTAAAAGAATTTTGGAAATGATTAACTTTCATTTTTTCTAAATTCAACCAGCAGTTTGGTGTCTTTTAGAAGATTACTGAAAGCAGCAGAACTAAGTACACTTTTATTTTATAAGTAAAATTAATATCACGATATTTAACATTTTGCATATTTTCTTCATATTGTGCAGTTCCAATACAGAGGTTTGCTCTTTGTTTTTTTGAGCTATTAGCCATGTAATATTATTTGCCCATTACCCAAGTATACCTTTGTAACAGGGGCATGTGTCAGTGTTGTTAGCCCCTGTCATCATTAGCATATATCAGTGGGCAGTGCCGGGTGGAGCCTTTGTGCTGACTGACTCCCAGGCCGGTTTCTGTGTGGACAGATGGTCCAGGCCAGAGGGGAGCTTAAGCTGCTGAAATCTCTTTGTGTCCTGCTGCAGCCTGAGGACACTCCCACCTCAGGCCTGGACTACACACCTCTGTCGTCCAGTCATATTTAAAGCGGCACTTGCCAACTTACTAGCTCCCAATGGCAGCAAGGGAGCTCTTTGAACAAAGTGAATTTAAATAGCCAGGAACAGGATTAGATTGGCCCTCTGAAGCTGTAAATTCTCCCAGAGGAGGATCAAACGAGACCCACACAAAACCAGACGGTCTACAGCTTCACACAGGTGTGTTAGGGTTCTACATTTATCACATTCCTCTCGCGAGACCAAGTGTAGTTTAGTCATGTTTATTAGTCCTTTTACTGAATACAACACCTCGTTCATGCCATTACATGTCAGTCTCATGCCTAAGTAAGCATCTGAGTCACTTTTACGTAGGCCCAGTAATATTTCTGTATCACTTTCATAAATCACGTAAGTCTAAATGAAATGCCGTCAGATTAACATAAAGGAAGCAGTGTTAGAAGGTCAAATATACCCATATCACAGTTGTAGGAATGTTAATGATTAACTGTTTAACCGTCAACCACAATAACAATATGGAACAATTTATACTATAAGTTAAACAAGGATTTAACAGTTACAATTGACATCCCTACACAATCCAGTTCAAAAATCAAGGAAACGCTCTTAATGAACCAATGTTGTTGCAATTTTCAATTTCACATGACGAATAGCAAAAAGCTAAATAGGTAGCATGAGAGAAAACAGGAATTTAAGGTAATTTTATGCTTGGGCCCTGGCAAACTATCTGCGGATTCTCTAATTTAAACTATTAATTAAACTAATCTGGTGACTCACTGTGAGAAGAGAAGTGCATCCCTCAGGCTAACAATGGTTATTTATTAGGGGTTTAACAAAGAAACACAAAACAAAATCAAAATTGGGTACAATTTAAGGTTTGAATGACAGACAGCAAGAATGTTAAAAGACCTGTACCACCAGCAAGGCTGTGATCGTTTTGCATAGGTATGCAGGTTACCCATCTACAATGGATAGTTAGCGCTTGATGCTGTTATTAAGTAGAATATGGACATTAAGGGGGAACATAGCAACTAGCAAAGTTCAATCAACATTTGCGAAAATGAGCTACTCCCTCACAGAGCCAAAAACCAGACAAGAGAGTCTTAATCTAGGTCTTTTATTAAGGTCTGGAGCTGTTTTTGTTTTATTTTTTATACCCAAATTATCGTATTCTTGTTGTAGTGTCATCTAGAACATCTTTAATAATGTATTGTCTAGAGAGCAGCTCCACACATCACAAATTTGAGTTTTAGAAAAGAGTTGTTTCCTAATATCTCTGGTCTGTCTTAGACCATAGGAATAACATTTACGTCGGTTACGTTCAAGCAATTGCCAAATGAGTTCCTACAAAGCTAATTAGCTCCACACATCTTTCTCTGGATTTCTCCGCACGACTGTGTGTCCAGTGACTTTCCCACACAGACGTTCGAGTGTAAAGAAATTGACCTCTTCTGAAGAGTCCATCATGTTTTTAAATCCTCTGTGCCCTCCTTGGCTACTAGCAACTGCGTGTGCGATCACAGAAGGCTTGTATCATGTGGACGCGCTGACAGTTTTGTCATTACTTAAAATTCCTCATGGGCGAGACAAAAAACTACGCACTATAGCTTTAACTTTACTTAATGGGCCGAGCAAAAAAGTCAGCTCACTGATTCAGTTGAATCAGTACATGAAGGCTTGTCTGAAGATTAGTTGTTTTAAAAAGCTGTTGAAATAAACATGTTGAAACTTGCAGGAAGAGAGTAAACCTTTACCGCTCCAAAGGGAGTTATTGGCACCTGGCTAGAAACCAGAAGTTGATGTAAATCCCTGTGCTTCACCCAGCCCAGACCAATTTTGAAGTGAAATTAAGGCATTTACATCTCAGAGGTACGCATGGCCAATGAATCAGCCTGCCTATTAGACCAAAGTAAGGGATCCCCGCTGTGGGAAAGCAGAGCAGTGTTTGACACTCAGGGGTGAGGGCTAGGGGGTATTAAGTACAGAGACACAGAGGTGGACATGATAGGTGACGCAAGGGAGTATATGGAGGAGGAAAATGATGATGTTGCTTAGTCTGGATAAACGGATGTACATTTCTACGATCCGACATGTGAGCCACTCGCTGGATATCATGCTTTACCTCTCATCATCTGCTCTCTGTTTGCTGCGGAAAACAACAAACTTCGATCTAACAAGCTTCAATCAAAAAAAGTCAAGTTTTTACAAAGTTTTTGGATGATTCAGTAAGTCAGGCCTGCTCGGTTTATGTCATTTACTATCTTACAGGAACATTTTGGGACAAATTGGTGAGTTTGTTGTGGACAAAATACACAGGACGATACTCTGGTAAAAACATACTGTTTACCATGTACCCATCTTATTTAAACAGCTCCTGTTACTGTATTGTGCAAATACTTATCTTCAATCTTATTTTGCGGGATGCAAATAGTCTGTATAACAAGTTCCTTCCCTAGACTATTTACAGAGCCACGGTAGCTGCTTCCAGAGCTTATTGTGGCCAAAAACATTGTGATTGGTTCAATGAAATGCAAACAATCTGTATCTGTTGTGTAGCCAGACCTTAGTCCACTGCTCTGTGGAAATAGATCTGACAATGCCTAAAAATCCCCAAAAGACAAAAGCCTGAAAAGTGACTGGCAATTGCTGGCAAGTTGAACACCTGACACAAACCGGATCGTCTGAGAACTGAAAGTGAGAATCTGTTATTTCTGTTCAGAAAAGCATCATCATCACAGCCTCCACTGTGTGTCTTACTAAACTATGCATGCGTTTGTCTGTGTGTTCATGCATGCACATCAGTAACGATATATGCAAAAAAACAAACATGAACTCTACAAGTGTCACTGCTAGTCATTCTTTCTGCTTCTGTAAGAGAGATTATTTTCTCATGTACTGTACATAAATACCACATTCCTCATTTTTTATAATTTGTTATTTAGTTGATTAATTAATTAGCTGCGTGACAGAAGATTAATTGCCAGCGATTTAAATGATTAATTAAATATGCAAGTAATTTAAAATGCTAAAATGCCAATCATTTGCTAGCTCAAGATTCTCAGGCTACATCTACACTACTACATTTTTATTTTCAAGCTGCATCTTGATACAAAAATGATGTCTGTCCAGAGGAGGAGAACTAATCTCCGTCCAACATGCCAGTCAGTTTGTCTAAGACTAAAACGGGACAGCAGTGTGAAAAACACATGTTAGTTGCTTCATTGAAATGTAGACATCCTGCAAACAGTAATAACTATTTACTTAGACCTTCATTCAAATAAACTAAGTGGAACACAAAAACAAAACTTAGGACTGGAAGCATTAAGAAACACAGGTCTGTTGTTGGACTGAAACCATCATGCTCATCAGTGTAATAATAAATTCTGGTTGACTTATGTCTGGTATATATATGTACAAAGTGGTGTGCAATCTGCACTCCAGCAGGTACACTGAGCAGGATGACTGCCACCTCCCAGGCAGGGCTAGATGGTGATGGTACACTGTAGATGCATTGACTTCATGTCTCCATCTACAACTGGCACACCAAACATCTCCCAAAATTAGCTCTTCACTCCACTTAGCTTTCCACCCCACAATGCTGTTGACCCTTCATGCATCTGGTGTAAGAATGCAGGGACTATTTCAGGCTCTGTATGCCAGCCAGGATGTATTTGTACCGCTGAGGCTCGATGGCATGGTATCTGGATTGATAAAGCGGCTAGCTATGGGAGGAATTAAACCAGCTTATTAGCCTTCATGTCTGGGACCAAAGACCTTAGGATATATAACAATAGTGCAATAGTTGAAATAAATGAGTTAAATACTGCATGATCCTGTAGTAGACACACGCAGACAGAGAGAGGCAGGTCTACAGGATGTCTGGCCCTCTGACTAGAACAATGGATTGTGGGAAATAAGGCCACACTGCCACACAAAGAGCAGGGAGGAGGGGAATCACTGCCTAAAAATAAGCAAAGGCATAGAACGCTGCTTAATGTGGGTCACTGCAATTATGGTTGCCTCAAATACAGGGTATAAGAATATGTGGGGGTGCTGAGATGTAGCCTTTTTTTTGGCTTATGGAGGCACAAAGGCAACATCTTGATATCAATCACTGTAGTATCAGTGTCATCAGGGTTGATTGTGCATCATGGGGGAGGAAAGCAACAGGCCTGATCAGAATTGTAAATGATCTCCAGTGAAGTGTAGAAGGGAGGAGGCAAACTGAGGGACACGATAAAGAAATGGGGGTAGGAAGCTTTGGGGGCGAATGAAGCAAAGGGGGATCCTACTAATGCTTGATATATGTTCTCCTTCAGACAAAAAAGCATGGCATCTAAATTCAAATGCATACTGTCTTCAGTATTCTGTTACTTGATACTTTCAGTTGTCTCCCTGGTGGCTCATGTGCAACACACAACGGGAGACATGTCAGTTATTGTCCGTCATACAGGCTGCTTTAAATGTAAATGGACTTATATAGTGCTTTTCTAGTCTCAAGGACGCAAAGGGCACTTTGACATGGGACTGCATGGCCAGAGATCAAACCACCAATTTATTTTTTTTCTGCCATTATAAATGCCGATACCGATAAATCGGGAAACACCCAATATCAGCCGATAATATCGGCCCGCTTATATATCAGTCGGGCTCTAATCCAAAATTCTAAATATGTTTAGTTTTCTACCAAATCAGACAAAAAAAGCTGCAAATGTTCACAATTTAACTAAATCTGGACAATAAAAAACCTTAAGAAAAATGTACCCTTACCAATGCGGAGATGCCAAAAACTGCAGCCCGTTGAGTGGCCTCTTAACTTGTATTCATCCAGGAATCCTTTCTATGAGATCTGTGAATAGATCTCCTTCAACATGCACACTAGGGTGAAAATATCTTATTGTAATTATTTTTCACTGATATGGTGATTGCAATATGATTCATGATATCAAAGGGGATGATCATTTTTGTGCCTATTTTATACCTACCTATTTTAATTTAAAAACTATTTTAAAATAAAAATGATTATACTGTGATTTTTTTGAGCATCTGCAAAGATTTTTCTTCAGTCTGTATAATACGATTTGTAGGCCATGACGTCTGCACCACAATACTTTATTCCGAATCGTTTCAGACATATTTTGCCTTTAACAAATATTGCGGCTTTGCCCAGATACTGAGGAGACATCAGAGGCTAATCATGTCTGACAAAAACACCCGCCAGCCCCCTTAAAGATGTGTCACACCATCACATGACCTCATCAACTACTACAATAATGACATGACACATCTTTACATATAATAGTTACTGTTAGATATCTCAATCACTACCAGCTCTGTCTGTACTTAATTTGAGAGACAGCTATAGAGCTGCAACAATTAGTTGATTATCGGGAAATTAATCAAAAAATATTTGATAATTGATTTGTTGTTTTGAGTGCTTTTGTCCATTTGAGGATTTAGTGTTTCCTTAGAATTCTACAATAGCACACAGGACTGCTCCTCCTAGTCAATTAGTCAACTTATCGGTCGTTTTGTTCTTAAGGCCTTTTATGCTTTTATACTTACTGCATCAGTTTCTCCTCACAGACTTGCTACAGCCTGAGGGCAACAGACACACACAGACACACACATAAACAACACGTAAGTCTCTCACACAGAAACTGACACTCAAGTCCGCTTGATTTCAGGTCAAAAATGTGCTATCATAGCTCACATTCACATAGACTTTACTGTTCTGAACTTTGGCCCACAGACCGAGTTACACAGGCAGAAGCTACCAATTTGACCGTGATGCAACACCTCAACATCAAAGCACGCAGCCATCTGCTGTCAGAAACACATCCAGAAGGTAAAGCTAGTTAAAAAGAAACTCCACTCTGCGATAATATGAATAGGTTGTTATTGGATGGGTGCATGGTGGAGGAAGATCCCCCCCCTATGAATAACACAACAGCAATCCTTCCATCGAATATACAGATAGGTTATTAATCAAAGCTCCAAATATGCAACAACAGAACAAACACTGCCCCTCTTTATTGTCCTAATTTTGGAGACAGTCACCTCCTCTAACCACACTTGTTGTGGCAGGCTTATGTGCAACTCGGCTTTCCCTCATTTCATTATCATTTCATCAGAAAGACTCAAACAACAAGTATAAACTAGTCAAGGGAGACCTTGCTTTGACAAAACTCATTTGTAGGGTTAATTTTGTTATCAGTTAATTTAAATGCCTTCAAAATAAGTAAAATAGGGTTTAGATTACTACAGAAGACTGTATGTTGTACATGTGACCAAAGATCAAAGTAATCCATAATTACTAGTATAGCAGCAACATAATCTTTTCAAATTAGTTTTCATATCTGCACTTTAGCTATGTCACTTTACTTCACACACGTTCTTCTTAATTTTACTCTTTTTGATGCTTGTAATTTGACTGGAAGCCACTGTAACTGAACAATTTCCCTATTGAATGAAAGTATCTCGATTCTGATTCCCATTTATTTAGAAAACAGTGATTAAATATCCAGTTGTGAACAGTAGCCTAGGTTGTCCCTTTGACGTGTTCCGATCGCTCACTGTAACTCACTGGGCAGAGATGACACAAACAAACCTAATTACAGCAAGCCATGCAACTAGCATTTTACTCTGTAAATGAACCATTCCTTTGATATGCTATATAGTGTGTATGTGCCACTTATTGTGATGATTTTACAGCTTTGAGTTTAAGTAGCTGGGTGTTATGTGGTTTATATAATGTAACTTAATGCATCTTTAAGCGGTGGAGGGAATTTCTTTCAGTAAACAATATTTCTAAAACAATTAATTGAGCTGGACGGCTGTGGTTATTTTTTCTTCCAAACCAACGATATGTCTACCAGAGAGATCATACCTGCTAATTCGTCCGGTTCCAGTCCAGTTTCTGTGTCTATCCCACAAATAGCAAAGTAATGGGCGAAGCGGCAGGGCGCCGCGCCGGACACCGCGGAGCTCCCACTCATCCCGGCTTAAATGTGCAGCGTTGTCCGCTAATACTTCTCCAAGCGACGCATCTCCAGGGGAAAAAAGAAAAGAAAAGGAAAACTGGATTAAATGCTAGACTGAGAGAAACTGTTCTTCTGTATCGGCTCTTAGCGTTAAAGAAAGCTCTATATAGTATTTCGAAGTTGCTTTTAAATGTTGTTCCAGTGCTAGTTCGCTTTCAGTAAACCGTGCCAGCAGAGCTTGCCGACAATGCCTGTGCTGGAGAGCGACGTGAATCTCATTCTCCGCCTCGTTGGAGCTCGGATGACTCGCCTGGCAAAGCGGGATATTCAAATATGGTCCTCTATTGATTCCATTCAGTCAGTCACTGTCACAGAAGGCAACATGTGGTTCTTTTTATGTAACAAAAAGTGTCAATATACATCCGTCTGCTCTCCTGAGACCGGCGGAGTCACGTTTGGATCTTATTTTACAAAATAAAGGCAGCTGCGGCAGAATACAAATATCAATGCACTCGTCATTCGTCGTCATGCATCCAGCCCAGTGCTACATGGAAGCATCTTTAGCAGGCTTCTGGTTTCTCAGACCTGTGCCCAATATCCCAATATGCTTCATATTTAACATCTGTACAACATTCTAGTGAAAATTAAACTCATCAAAAAGAAAGATAGGTAAACTCAGTAAGAATGGGTTCAACTCAGGTGTTGGACCGTGTTTCAGTAGTATTGATAGCCTAATACAGATATATATAGTTTGTTTGTAGGCCTAACAGTAGAGGGCTATTTACCGTAATGTCCCTGCCTTTTCCACTAATTAAGCCGAGCCCATTTATTCTTCATTCATTTTTTTTTACCCTATAGTTGATTAGTTTTTTTTTTTATACTTGGAGCGGTTTCCCTTGGTTCGGTTTTGTTCCGCAAGAAGAAAAATCCAAGCAAACCAAAATGCATCACACGGATGTTCCCTCTGCTTATTGGTCAGATAGGTCTGGGGCGGGAGCACCAAAGTAAATACAGGAAGAAGGGCCTGTGCCCTGGACTAGTCAGGGATGTATGAAGAGAACTACAGCATAGTGTAGCCTACATTTCTCGCATATCCATGCAGACCGGCTCCTTCATTAAAGTCATTTTTCAGACATTGTTTTGCGAGCTACGTCCGCTGGTTCTAGTTTGACAGTCATAAACATTTCAAAACAACCTTACCCTTTAATTGGGTTTCGGATGGTTTAAGAGGCCTAAGCTAAACATTTGGTAATGTACCAAACAGCATGCGAGTTACCCATTTCTTTAAAGGGCGCTTTATTTTTCAATGTTGAATGTTTCAAGGTGAATATAACAGAGTAATTGATAAAAAAAAAATAACCTTAAAAGCCTCAATTCATGCAGGATAAAAACGTTTGATAAATGTGGATCTATTAATTCAACCCAAATCTGGGCTCAGTCTGGTAACATTTTCAAAGTAAAGCTCCCTGAGCTGTGAACCTTAAGAGAAACATTAAAACAATTTTAACGTAGAAAGTCAGGGGTGACTTTCATGGTATTTGGTACGTTCCTACCCCCAAATAAGTATTCCATTGTGAAAAAGTGTTTTTAATCTGTGTATTATGGTTCTTACGAGTTTTTTTTCTTTCAAATGCTGCACATCTATAAGGGAGAAAAAAAATAGATCCACTAAAACATAGATGTTGCCTGTAATGGTC
This sequence comes from Etheostoma spectabile, assembly GCF_008692095.1. Taxonomy (NCBI): domain Eukaryota; kingdom Metazoa; phylum Chordata; class Actinopteri; order Perciformes; family Percidae; genus Etheostoma; species Etheostoma spectabile. Next base: position 624,544 of record NC_045755.1, read on the forward strand.
AACCAAATCTTTACCAAGACGGACATGAATTCCATATCCTCCTATAGAAAAGTGCCGTATTTACTTTATTCAATTACACAAAAATCCATCCAACTGTTGAAAAAGACGGAGGTATGCACCAGTTTCTATTAACAGCTGCTGAAGTGTATGACAATGTCAAAACGTTTCACAGCTGCCAATTTAACATTAACAGGTTAAAATATAGGGTTTAACAGACACTGGTGTGTATCATTTAAAATGGTTTATGTGATGTATTTTACAATGTCTCCCTCTAAAGGTGAAGCAGAAGAGCACACAAGACAAACAGCAATGAATCCATTTATGACTTCTTAGGCATTTTCACATTAACGTTTTAAAAAGTGATACAACATTGTCTATAGTTTAAACATAAAAAACAGTATCCAAAAATGTGACATATTAAAAAAAAGGTTAAAATGTCTGTAAAGTTTCAAGTTTTAGATGATAAAATAAAAAGCTATTCAACATAATGCTGTATTTTCGTACATTTTGAGGTAGCTCGTAAAAATATTTGTTTCTCGTTGACACAAGACATTCAAAAACAATGCCAGCTGATCCAGGAGTCATCGTCTGTATCGGAGTCAGAGTCAATGATTACAACACTTTTTTCTTTTGAAATCCTTTTTCTTTTGGTCTTTCGTTGAACATGCTCAGAGACAGCTTTGGTTTCAATCAGCTGCCCAATCGTCTCTGTGCTGGGAGACAGGTCAATGCAAGCATCCTGCATCACTTCTTCAAACGGTGTGTCATGATGTACAGGGTGGTGCTGGGGTGCAACTCTGTTTCTTTCACACTTTTTTGTAACGGTACCACACTGACTGTCCATAGCTTTAGGCCTTCCTTTGGTTTCAGCCTTCTTTTTGCAATTTTGGTCACTTTCATCATCAGAATCAAGGATTATAATGTCAGCCTTTCTTGGATTATTCTGTCCATTGGTCAATCTTTTCATGCCCGACTTACCCAAGCTCTTGTTTTGACTTATTGGCATGTTTGTAACCTCAATGCCTTCACCCTCAGACTCAATCGTCTCTGAGGGCAGAGGTGCTGACCTCATCCTGGACACTGTCAAATACCTGTGTTCTGATGCAGAGGAGTAATCACAACTGTCTTCAGTTTCACAGCTGTCTACAGACTCTCTCCTGTTCTCAGTTGTTTCTAGTTTTCTAGAGTCCATTTCAAGCTCAGGTGTGCTCCCTGCTACTGCCACCCCAAATCCTTTCCTTCTTTTACTGAAAGCTTGCTTAAAGCTTTCAAGAGTGTCAAATGTATCAATCTGGGAAGAAGAAGCTGGTAGTGGTTTTGGAGATGTCCAGTATGTTGGGCTTGTGTCACAATGTCTTTCCCCACCATCTAGCACACTTCTTTCTGGGCTATCCTGGTCTTTATTATGTGATTTTAATTTAAGGTCTGATATGCTTATAGGTATGAATAACCAGTCATCATCATCATCATCATCACCATCAGTCTCCTCTTCAGAAAAAGGACCACTGTCACATTTAGGGTATAATGGACCAGTTTCAACAAAAGTGTAAGAACAATGTGCTTTATCCTGTGTTTCAGTGTCAGGTGAAACCTGCTTCTTTGGAACCAGTTCATCTGAAATGGTTACTGTGTTTGTCTGAGTCTGTCCCTGCAAATGTCCATAGCCTTCATTTTCAAATGGTGACTGAGTATTGTTGGGTGCAGCTACTTGTGCAGGTGAAGATGTCTCCATAGCCATAGACTCTCTCTGGGGATTTTCAGCATCACTGATATATCGATACTGTGGGTCCTCAGAACCTGCTGCGAGAAATTGTTCTGTTGTTGGGAGCTTTGTGGCCAGCTGGGAGGGGTCATCATCTGAAATGTCTTCATATTGTAGAATTTTCACAACCCTGCTTTCAGAAAAAGGGGCCCGTTCTTTGTTTTCAGAATGTCCTGTGCTTAAATCAGTTTGTAAACGAACAGAACCTGCATCGTCACACGCACCTTCACTTTGGCTTAAAGGAAAAAGTGATACTACATTATGAATCTGAATACTATCATCTGTTGAATTTAGCTTAGAATGTGGATTTACTTCCTTCCAGGTAAAACTGTCGGTGAGCTTCAATTTTTTTCTTTTATTTTGTATTTGCAACTGGATTTCAGATGCCTCTGAACTCGACTTGGTTTGAAGATCCTCTGAGACATCAGGTAAACTCTCTTCCTTCTCAGTCAGTTCATGCACAGCTGTGAGAACTACTGGACTCTCATCTTCATTCTCTGTGCAAGTGGCAGCAACGTCCATCATTATTCGTGGATATTCTGTGGATGTAAAGAGATGAATGTTAGCTATATTCACACACACACAATTACTATTCCTCTCTTCTAAGTAAGAGAGGAATACATTTTTGTATATAATGAGCAATTACAAGAGTCCTGGACAAAAAGAAGTTCTGAAGCACTGAAAACATTAGAAAGTTACAAAAATGTATGCAGTATATTGTTCACAAAACAAAAAAAGACGTAAATAAGGTCCAATAGAGCTCAACAGTGTGGTTCCGGAAGTGAAAAAAGATTTAGATTAAATCTTGGCAGGGTGGAAAGGGAAGACTATGTCCTGCAACACCCTACTACGCCTTGAACTGCTACAACTATTATTTCTAGTCATAGTTCCATTATCAATATTGTTACAATAATTGCCACTGTTCATCATACCAACTACTATAATTATTGTGAATCATATTTCTCTATATCTGTGTCCCAACCGGCAGCGGCAGATGGCGGCCCACCAAGAGCCTGGGTCTTCTTATTCAGGCTGCAAATCGCATTAACAAGTATAATCTTTAAAGAGTAGGATGTTTTACTTTTTGATTCGATTTCTGATCCATAAATACAGAGATGTAAATGGTCATGTAACAACATGGGATTACAAGACACCACAAACTTATTTAGCAAACATCTTCCAGTAGCATATAAATCATTCAGAGGAATACATGAATACAAATATATACAAACACATGTATACACATATACATTTCTAAATATCTGAAATAATTTCATTAGATAACCAGGAACAACTTCAGGTAAATAAACAAACAGATTAGATCTAGCTAGCTTCTCACTTGACTTGCCATCATAATAGACGCTAGCTGATCGGAGCTAGGTTAACTGCTATCGATATTCCAGGGCAATTCTCTATTAACCAACACATCACAAAAGGTGTAGGCTTCATGTAGTAAATCTGACGACAAGTCTACAACCTACACAGACAAACATTGCCCATATAAATAGTAATGTTATGCATGCTTCACTCTCCTGTAACAGTGATGGTAGGTCATCCACAATGCCGTATAATAACACACATTAATGTAGTTTGGAATCCAGTGATCACAATCGGTGCAGTTTTCTACGTGTCTCACGGGGTAGCTTATACCACGCCACAGAATGTAAACAGCAAATCATGAACATCAACATCCGGATGCACCTGAATTACACTATTTTGTTTGGAATGTCAAGCTCCTAAACTAGGTTCCTTTTGTAGACTACGACCTATTCCATGAAAAACAGACGGACACACTTCTATGAGAGGCATGTGGGCAATTCCATGTAAATGTCATCCTTACCATGTAAAAAAATAAACTGGCTATATTTTCCTGTATTTAATTCCTGTATTTAATGAACTGGATATATTTTCTTGTATGTTATCCCTCAGATCACAATGTATAGATGCTTCTATAACTATATAACTAATTGGGTTCTATGAAATTATTTATTTTGGATTGGGCGAGAGCCAACAACATCTATAACTCCACTCTCAAATCAATTATACACTTTGAATGGGTGTACTTATAAGCCTCCCAATATTTGTGTCAATATGGTTTTGTTTCTCTTTATTTATTTTCTTTACTTGCCTAGACCATTCAAAAATGGACAGGTTGCAAAGACAGCAGTACACTCGTCGATGGAAGCTTGCTCAAAAGGACACTGCTAACTATCAACCAACAACAAAGTGAAGAGATGTAAGAGGAGGAACAAGACAATGGAACAATAATGGCGCAGAAACAAGAGAATGTTGTTTCTGACTTAGAGGTTACAGAACAAGTGGAGAAAAGCAACTCAGAAGAGACAAGGAGGACAGTGAGGAACAGGTGGGAGCAGTTACTTTTCTGGCTTCTGACTTTGACACTATAGAAGAGTCTTAAGTGGAGGATGATCCTAATTCAATTAAGGATTTTCTTCAGGGGTGGGCCTCAAAACACCAGATCTCCCACACTGCCATGGATGACCTCCTGAAGGGTTTAAAAATACTGTATATGGCCACCCCGAACTGCCTTCAACTGCTCGTACTCTGACGCAAACTCCAAGACACATTGAAATCAATACAAAATCGTTGATGCAATACATACATTTTGATTTTAAAGCCCATGTTGCAGGTTTAATTTTGCAACGAATTTATGCAATTTGCTTGTTGGTAGTAAACATTTGAACTGTTATCCATTGTATCTGATGGTGTTGGATATCGTAAAACTGAATATATTACGAAAAGTAGGCACAATTTTACAGTGTTTCCGTTTCCCCCCCCCAATGCATTGCATGACGTCACGTTGGGGAGCAAACAGAGCAGCCTGCGTTGTATTTGGCACTGGTCTGACCTGATGGGGCTTTTGTGTTATTTCTAAGCGTTTACCTCTTCCTCCGGTGAAAACGTGTCGCTGTGTTAGGCGGGTGCTTGTGTGTGTGCGCTGGCGAAGCTGCGGTGGAGAGCGGGTGCTGTAGGGGAGTGAGTGAGTTACAGCCGCTGGTCGAGCAGCTCGCCCCGCGATCAGTTGATCTGACGATGCCTAAATCCGTTTGTGACATTTCAGAC
>NC_045755.1:629399-629740 GCF_008692095.1 Etheostoma spectabile
GTCCTCCCCAACCAGCACGCACCAGTATTTTAATTGTTTATATTAACTTTACCATTCTTTTTAGACTTAGTCATGTGAAAGGCTCCTTGTCCTTAGACAACAAGTTCACTGCATACAGACGTACGTACGACAGTAAAAACGTCTTATGACAGTATCAAGACAATCATTTTGGTCCATTACAGCCATTCCCCTTGATAACATATAATCTAAAGAAAACAGAATGAGATATGGTGATACCTCATAATAGCAGTGTTGGAAATAATACAAACATCAATCCACTACTATTACCACTGCTGCAGTACGTACTAGTACTGAGCATTTGAGCAACTCAATGACAATAT
>NC_045755.1:629750-630330 GCF_008692095.1 Etheostoma spectabile
CAGATGTAGTGTAGGAAAGAAGTGACCAGTATTACTGTGGTTACTATGGTTGGTTTTATGCCTTCCCTAAAAAATATTGAATTATATTGTTATTAGGACGTGGGTTAACAGGAAAGACATGTTTTTTCAGAAAACATTGAAGTTTGGTTAAACAACAAAAAAACAGAGTGTAATTTAACATATTCTATTTATTTAAGAACAAAGCGCATCATTTTAGAAATCAATATTTTACAGATTACGATTAGCTGAGAACTACATAAAACATATTCACAGTATGCTCAACAGTACACGTATTTGTACACCGTTGTATCCTTCAAAAGTTTTTTTTAAGGCTTGTCCGAGTCCGTTGTCTGTGAGAGAATGTGAACTTTATTTCCCTGGTCTGCAGACTGCTCGCCGCAGATGTAGCTTGGCTTCCACACCGACTCGTGGTAGGAAGCGTCCCTCCAGGCCGCGCACACTCGAGCTACGCTTCCTTCGCCTTTAACGTCATAAATTAAAATAATGTCCAGGATCTCCAGAAAAAGAGACGATATGCGTGTCTCCATTTCAAACATCACTGCAGGTTGATTGTGGGCAA
>NC_045755.1:630340-630644 GCF_008692095.1 Etheostoma spectabile
GTGGTTAGCATACCAAAACTCTACTGCCGAAGTTGCTGGCTGGCTACGCAACGTTAGCTATATCCGCTAGCATACGTACAGGCTAACTATAGCCAGTTAGCTTTGTGTGTGTAACGTAACAAGAACCCACATATCTCATAGGAGCAAAGCTTACTATTTCAATCAATACAATTACGGTACAAAAGCTGCTCTAACGCCACAGGTATTATGTTGACAACATGGACGCATTTATAGGCAACACCAGAGGCAGTTGTAACATTTACCTAGCAGGCTAGGCTAACGCTGTTAAGCTAACATCCGGCGG
>NC_045755.1:630654-630743 GCF_008692095.1 Etheostoma spectabile
GCTAGCTGTCTAAACTTATGAAAAGCCGAACAACATCTCCGTCTAATAAAGTCACCTGGACTCAGGCGAGACCATAGACTGTTAATATT
>NC_045755.1:630753-631583 GCF_008692095.1 Etheostoma spectabile
AAGACCAAAAGCCATATTAGGCCAGACCAGTGGCAAACACAACGCAGGCTGCTCTGTTTTCTCCCTAATATGACGTCATCCAATGCAATGTGGGGGGAAAAAGTAAACACTGTAAAATAGTGCCTACTGTTCTTATTATTTTCAGTTTTGCGATATCCAACACCATCAAATACAATAGATAACAGTTCAAATATTTACTACGAACAAGCAAATTGCACAAATTTGTTGCAAAATTTAACCTGCAACATGGGCTTAAAATATGTACGCTACTGCACCTTTAAAATAATGGAGACGGGTATGGCTGCAGCCTGGAGCGTCCCATGTCATCCGTCCCGTCTCATACGGTCTCGTCTCATGCGGAGGCGTGTCCAACGGTAAATCCAGAGGGTCAAAATTACAATATCGCGAATAATTTTCCAGATGGAGTCACGGGTAAATTCGTGACCACATTTGTTGCAATCAATTGAAAAACGTTAAAAAACTGTTAAAGTAACAATTTTGCCATAGCCTACATGTAGTTTGCTCATTTCTGAATGTTATGCTTGTACTGTTCCATATTAACGTGGCTACATCTGATGAAACCTGCATCAGCGACGCAGCCGTTTCTGCCAACTAACAGCAGGACCTCCTGAGGAGGGATAACAATCCACAATCTGCACACACAACAAGACTACAAAAATAAACATGTTACACGCTTTCCAAGACTTTTTAATTGTATATTCTATATTGTTTTCACACTTCACTGGGACATTGCTGCAAATACAACTGCTTATCAGCATGGCGAGAGCGACCATCGGCCTCGGCTGTCGGCTCTCTGGGACCGGGGACAG
>NC_045755.1:631593-632190 GCF_008692095.1 Etheostoma spectabile
GCTGTCGGGTCTCTTGGACCCGGGACAGAACGCTGTTGGGTCTCTGGGACCCGGGACAGAATGCTTTCGGGTCTCTGGGACCCGGAGCAGAATGCGGTTGTATTTTTCAACTACAGCGGCATCGGCCTTTGGGTCTCTGGGACCCGTCCTGCATTCGACTGCGTATCTCTGCTGCCACGGTCTTGGGCCAGGATGCGATTGAATTTTTCTTTCACTTCCGCCAGCGGTTCTATTCTATTTTGTGTTGTATTGTATGAAAGTGGGACATTTTTTTTTTTTCAAACAAAACCAAATGCTTGAAGAAATTCCTTCTAAATGCAGGTAGGAAAAAAATTAGCTGCAACTATAGTTGCAGCTATAGAAGGAATTTTTTTAGTTTGCCTTTCACCTGCATTTTTTTAGAGACGGACATATATTTTTAAATATTTAAAAACACACCAAATATTTTATTCATTAGCATGATAGTTGACGTGAGCTTTAACTTTGAAAAGAGAGATATTAGGCCTAGTATTTGATTCCAGATGCGAGCTTTTATTTTGAGAAGTAGAAACTCGGGGATGGCAGAAGGATTTTTTTAGTTTGCCTATAATCTGCATT
>NC_045755.1:632200-632394 GCF_008692095.1 Etheostoma spectabile
ATTTTATAGACGGACATATATTTTAAGTGTTTTTATTCATCAGTATTATAGTCTGCATTTCTCTTATAGACATGTTTTCTATATAATGATGTTTTGTACATTTATATGATTGCTGTTAACGGCAATCATATAAATGAATTTTAAAAAAAATATTCGCGATTTTGCATTTTTGACCCTCTGGATTTACCGTTGGA
>NC_045755.1:632417-634990 GCF_008692095.1 Etheostoma spectabile
CGCATGAGACGAGACCGCATGAGACGGGACGGATGACATGGGACGCTCCAGGCTGCAGCAATATACTCTTGAAATAATGGACTGTTGGCAGTGAGGGGGAGGGGTCAGACCTCACAATTAACTCTTTCAGTTCAGTAGGGCAATGACTAATGAAAAAAAAAATTGCTGTGTGCGGCTGTTGTGTTTTTTCTTCTTCTTTCAAAACCAACAAGATGTCTAACAGAGATATCATACCTGCTAATTCGTCCGGTTCCAGTCCAGTTTCTGTGTCTACCCCACAGACAGCAAAGTAGTGGTCGAAGCGGCAGGGCGCCGCGGAGCTCCCACTCATCCTGGTTTATGCGCAGCGTTGTCCACTAATAGTTTTTCAAGCGACGCATCTCCAGGAAAAACTGAATTAAATGATCGACTCAGCGACACTTTTGACACCTAACATCGATGAAAGCTTTACATAGTATTTCGAAGTTGCTTTCAAATGTTGTTCCAGGGCTAGTTCGCTTTCAGTGAAACGAGCCAGCAGAGCTTCTCATTCTCACTCCGCCTCTGTGGAGCTTGGAGGACTCACATGGCAGAGCGGGATATAGTCCTCTATTTAGTCCATTCAGTCAGTCAGTCACAGAAGGCCAAATGTGTTCATTTTATGCAATGATAGAAACAAAGTGTCAATATACACCCTTCCACTATCCTAAGGGACCGGCCGAGTCACGTTTGGATCTTATTTTACAAACTGAAGGCAGCTGCGGCAGAATACAAGTATCAATGCGCTGACCTTCGTCGTCATGCATGCATTGTTTGACATTCCGCGGATTTCGCGTATGTTACGTTCAATAGCTTCCATGAAACATATTACAGTTTAGTAGAGGCAGCCCCGGCCATGCACCGCGGTGAAGTTAGTTTAATGTTTGACAGTCGATTTTAACGGATGTGGCTCCTTGTTAAAGTCTCGATTTCCCCCCAGTTTCAAGGTATGTTGGAGAGCAAATTAAGACAGACGTTTTAGTTATTTTTTAACTCAAAATCACCAAAAATGACGATGCCGTTAAGAACCGAATGTCTGTCAACGCGCAGGTCACAATGTGTTTAGGGACCGTCTTAAAATGCAACACCAGCTATTTTAATCTTTAATATCTTTTTTGCTGTTCAACATTGAAATCTCAAACCACTTTCAGTATAGAGAAGGAGAGGCATTAAACATTTCACCCTTGTGAGTAATTTAAAATAAATAAAAATAATTAAGAAAAAAGGTAGGCTATAGTTAGCCTACCAATAAAAGTGGTAGTTTCAACATGTTTGTCAAACCACCTGTAATCTGTTTAGACATCGTCTTACAACCTTCACAGCTGTTAGTTTGTGTAAAAAATACTCAGAAAATACTTTATCAATATCCCCAATCTGTTGTCAAAACTTTTACAGCTGTTTGTGTAAAAACTACTTTCAAAATACATATACTGTATAAAGTTGTGAGAAGATGTCTGAGACAGGTTCTGTCATTTCTGAATATATTGACGTCAAACCCATGTCAATATATTCAGAAATGAGAACCCTATTAAAATAACTTTATATATATACATAATATGAATTTATTGACATTAAATCACTGTTAATTGTTAATTGTCCTTTTTGGGACAAAAATGTCCCAAAAAGAATACTAACTGTATCGTTACGCTCCGGAGATTAGGTGGGACAGTGGAGCTGTATTCCCAGATATGATATTAATGGCAGACTGGTCAGAGACCAATACATTTATGATTCCATTTTCTTGTTGCTTGTCTTTTTCTAATAAAAAGGATAGTTTGTGTTACTCCTTAATATGTAGGCCTAATGTTTTTCATTATAGTATACTTTGGTTTCATAACCTTCTTAATAAGTCTCACATCACTGGACCAATAACGTGGCCTATATACATATATAGTGTAATTTACATTCATCACACCGGGAACACCACAATGCTTCTAAATCTTTTTATTTTGGGGCTGTCACTGTCAGAAGAATACAAAAAAAAACATGAATATTGTTTTTCATATATGCTCACATCATGTATTGAAGACACTTCTTTTTGTGGGATTTTGTCCGTTTGTGATTGTTCTGTATGAGCATTAACTGTTATATTGTGCTTTACATGGTAAAGCACAATATATATATATATATAAATAAAAAACACTTTACAGTAAAACAAGCACATTTAGCACATAAAAATAGATACAGCAATAAAACCAAAACATGACACTAGCATATTTAAAGAAATTAAAACACAGTGTAGCCTACAAATTTGTAAAAATGTGGAATGACTAGTAGGCAAAGTAGATATTTTTACATCCTTACACATTCAGTTGGTCCTCTATAGTCTGTTGGGCTTTTTCTCTCCGTTTGATAACAGCCGTATTTCTCTTTTTGCATATTCTTCATCTCCTTGTTGCTTTGTATTAGAAGCTGCTGCTCATTGGGTGAAACATATGCAGCATGCGTCTTCTATATTTCTGCATCAGTAAATCTGTGATTGATAGAGTGGTCTATTTAACAAAGCCTTGAATGTGCACTTATCCCAGCTATCTACACCTGGCTTGACATAGCTT
>NC_045755.1:635000-636462 GCF_008692095.1 Etheostoma spectabile
TTCATCCTGGCTCGGCAAACGTGCAACCAATTAAGCCATGATGAGCGGATCACACTAAGTCAAGCTGCGCTTTTTTACTTATCCTGAATATCTTTATTCTGCTTTTGTGCAACAGGCCCCTGGTCCGGTCTTGTCTCTCGTTTTGTTTGTGTGATTATTTTTGGTCTGGTCTTGTATGTGCTCTGTTTTCTGTTCTATTTTGAAGTCTGGTCTCTGTCTTGTTTTGAATGTAGTTTTACTTCCCGTGTTTCCCGCCTCCGTGATTACCTGATGTTTTCCACCTGTTTCCCAGCCTTCTTGTCACCTGTCTCTTGTTTCCTCAGTACCCTCTGCTCCTCGAAACCTGAGCCGGTGTGCGGTTCCTCTGACCTCGAACCGGCACACGGCTCCTCGGAATCTGAGCCGTTGTGCGGTTCCTCTGAACTCGAACCGGCACGAGGCTCCTCGGACTCTGAGCCGGTGTGCGGTTTCTCCGTTCCCAGGCTGGCACGCGGCTCCTTGGACTATGAGCCGGTGTGCAGTCCCTCTGACCTCGGGCCGGCACGCGGCTCCTCGGACTGTGAGCCGGTGTGCGGTCCTTCTGACCTCGGGCCGGCACGCGGATCCTCGGAATCTGAGCCGATGTGCTGTCCCTCTGACCCTGGATGGGCATGTAGTTCCCCTGACCTGACGCCTAGCTTCCCTGACTTTAATTCCAGTTCCCCTGACCTGACGCCCAGTTCCCCTGATCCAATGCCTGGCTGCCCTGACCCGACTCCTAGTCCCTCTAACCCTGACCCTCCTCTGGTGTCCACTGCCTCTGACCCCCAGCTGGCGCCCAGCATCTCTGACCCCCTGCTGGCGCCCAGCATCCCTGACCTCCAGCTGACGTCCAGCAACCCTGACCCCTTGCTGTCGGTCGGCGTCCCTGACCCCCAGCTGGTGTCTTGCCCCCTGCTTCCCCTTGGCACTGGTTCCCGGGGTTCCTCTGACACAAGTTGCTGGGGTTCCCCTGGAACCAGTCCCCCCAGACCCAGTTCCCTGGTTCCCCCCTGTCCTGGTTCCCGGGGTCCCTCTGATCCTGTTTCCCCTGTTTCCCTGGGTCCCGGTTCCACAGGGATCCCAGTCCCTAATATTGTAGGTTCCCTTGGCTCGAGTCCCCTAGGTTCCCTTGGTCCCGGTTTCCCCATGCACCTTCCCATTCCCATCACTGGGCCTTTCTCCTTTTCCCTCCCCGTCACTGTGCCCGTTCCCATTCCTGTCTCTATGCCTGTTTGTGTACCTGTCTCCGTCTGTGTTTAAGCATGTCCTGTCTGCCCCATCTGTCTAAGCCTGTCCCGTCTGAGTCTGTCCTGACACAAGGGCCCTCTGTACATGGTTCCCCCTCTTGTGCGCTCTCTCATGCACCCTCTCCTGCCCTGTCACATGTGTGTTGTAAGGATAGGCAGCTGAGATTGTGTGTGCGTCTTTGAGAACTGTAAGT
>NC_045755.1:636472-637231 GCF_008692095.1 Etheostoma spectabile
ACTCATGTTGTCAGTTCACTTAAGCCTGTTATTGGTCTATAGTTATTGCACATTTAAAGTAAGTTAGCGAGTGGTTTTGGTGTGTTCTTCACCTGTTAGCTAGGTTTCACGTTGATCTTAATGAAGCATCAACACTTTCACCAGCTTTATTTGCATGAATTTATTTTTTTGACCGAACTTCAGATACTGTAATTCAGTTGACAAGTGGATGGAAACTTAGCTAGAGAGAAGTTGTCTCCGTCCGTGTTTTAACAGACACACCTGGGGTGAAGTTGGAAACCAGAATCATCTTTAATCCAGTCCTAGTCTAGTCCTCAACTTTCACATCATTTCACTGGAGTTATCCTTATTATTGTTTACGTCATCAATACCATAAACAATCTAAATGGATGGGAATACATCTACTGTACGTTGTATTTGACGCACGACTAAGACAACGCAACAGATTCGGCATTCTGCATTAATTCACAGCAAATCATTGAGGCTTGATGGCGCTAACGTTAGCACATAGTAGTATGGAGGGCGACATGATTGAAAATGAAGAAAACAGCAAGACATTCCCATCATCCTCAACCTTATCTGAGAGAGATGTTTGAGACAGTAGACATCAAGAAGGACTCCTGGCCAATGTGCTGGGGAACTTCTTCATTAATGTCTGTTTAATCATTCATATTTTAATTCTTTATTTTATTTCCAGAAGACGTATTTGAGCACACACATACATGTAGATTCATTTACATGTTAGGGGGAAAGATTAAA
>NC_045755.1:637241-637373 GCF_008692095.1 Etheostoma spectabile
ACTGGATCTGTGAATTCTCACAGAATCACAACTGAATTCATACCTTGCTAATAAGTCAAAATCTTATTAACTTGGAGTCCCAGTTTCTGTCATTGTAATCATATATGTTATGTTTTAGGCCTATTGGCAGAC
>NC_045755.1:637383-637520 GCF_008692095.1 Etheostoma spectabile
TTAAAATGTAGCCTTTGCCATATAAAGACATGTCTTCCATGTCCACTGATGTCCCTCAGCGTGCTCTCTAGTAACATTGGTGTGCTCCAGGTAGCTTTGCATAAAAAATTCGCAAGGCTACTTTTACTTTTATACTT
>NC_045755.1:637530-638806 GCF_008692095.1 Etheostoma spectabile
TCCAAGCTTGTACTTTGTTACTTTTACTTGAGTAAAGAAGTTTAATCAGTACTTCCAATTTTACCGGAGTATTTTTTAACACAAGTATCTGTACTTCTACTTCTCTCTTAAGTACGGAAAGTGAGTACTTTTGCCATCTCTGACCCACAATGCCTAGCAAATCCACCATTATAATATCAATCCGCCATGGAACAAGCACGCCTGCTTTTAAAGTGAATCTGAGACAACGTTCTGATTGGTTAATTGCATGTTACGCCCCCCAGGTAAAAAAGTAGTAAACTTTAGTGTATTAGAAATATCAACAGAGTACATGAAGTATAAAACAAGTCTGCTTCTACTTTTTGTGCTTTATTTAAAGAGTAATAAATGTGTACTTCTAAAAGTTTACTTAAAAATAGATGTAATTCAACTTCAAAGTCCAAAAAGTAAGCATACTAAATAGCAATAATCAAAATTGAAAGTTTACTTTGATCTCAATTTATTAGAAGTGTGACTTCTGTACACTTTTTACAGTACACACATAAGTGTACTTTTAGTAAAATATTAGATTACTTTCATAAAATGTTAAAATACCAAAATGTATAGAGGTACATTAGTAAGTACGCTTATTCGAATACAGAGTTAGTATAATTTTTGAAAATGTACACTGATTTCACTTCATCAGTAGTGTAATCTTAGTAACCTGTAAACAACATGCATTATAATATAAGTGTACTTTTATTAGCATTTCAAAGTACTTTCATAAAATATGCTAAAATACGTACACACTCAAAAAACTGAATTAAGCGGTTGAAATTGTTTTTTTAAAGTTCAGTTTACTTAAAATACATAACTTTGTTAGGTTAAAATGTTATTTGTGTCTACCTGTAAAAAAAAATATGAATGTGTTGATACGTCCCAAAACATTTAATGAATTAGGATTGCAATACTTCTTACATCCTGAAGATGGCAGTAAAAAGCACCATTTGCAAGTTAACCTCTTTTTTTATTTTTTTTTATTACCAATAAAATTACAAACATTCAGACATCACAACTCAAAACAAAGTCATAAGGAAAAAAATTGCCACTTATATAAGATCAGGTAACAACGGTATTAAATACAATGTAAACAAAACCATGACGTGAACAGTGTAGTAATAATATAAGGAAACCAGATTGCAAACCACGTATATATTATATTGACAACAGATGCTCTTAATTAAATAGATTGGAGTATGTATCATATATAGTTATGGCTTTATTTTTTGTTACTAATTTAAGAGACTCAAAATATATG
>NC_045755.1:638816-643297 GCF_008692095.1 Etheostoma spectabile
TTTGGAATAGTTTAAAGCAAGGTCTTGGATTGGAAAACTTTTATTTATGAATATGAAACTTCCCTAATAAAATGAAAAGATTAATAATATTATATTTTATATTTACAATTTTCAAAATATGTAATAATTGTAATAATATTTTATTCTGTAAAAAATCTGTATACAACTTTTTGTCAGGTCGGTCTGGAGATGATATGTGCCAAGTTTCGTGCAGATCCATTGCAGGGCTAAGAGTTCGAAAATGTTGGTTTTCGATAAATTGCGATTTTTCACACAAAGTCTAGGCGGAAATGGGCGTGGCCTATATCACGAGATTCAGTTGGATCCATCGGAGTTATAGGGCCAAACGCGTTTTTTTCTGCTATAGTGCAATTGTTGTAATATACATCAGATTGTGTCACTCTTTCTTTTAAAAGGTGTTCCTTCTCCTCCTCCGTCACTTACATCCCTATATCTGTGAGCCACTGGGTGCGATCACGAGGATGGGGAGTTGAACAAAGAGTCACAGACACGTCTGTCAGACTGCACTGTTTTATTATAGGAACCCAGCATCTACTCTGCATATCGAATAGAGTATTGCTAATCACGCGCCTTAGCTTGCACACAGGAAGTTTGCAGAATAGAGCGCTCGTCTGAACAGAATGAGGCATGCAGGTGTTTCCTGTCCTGCTGATGGGTTATTGTTCCTCTTAGTCACAAGGGTGTATGCACCGAGGGGTAGAGAAGAGTATAAGAGAAAAGGGAAGAGGAAAAGAGTCAGACATTCAGACTGTCAACTCTGAGCATGTTGCTTGTGTTTGCTGAATGAACTGCATTCCTCCAAAATATATTTTTGTATAATAAAGTGGACCATTTACAACTCACTCAGGTTGGAGAATATCCTTTCCAACAAAGAACCTAGGGTCCAAGTTGGGACCAACACACGCTGCGTGATAAACCTTCTGCATTTAGCTAAGATAAACAAGAGGAAAGGTGCCCATTTGTGGACCTTAAGCATGGTTAGCTGCAACACTACATGTTACTCATTTAATTTAAGCAGTCATTTGTGGTGAACTTGAAAGTTTACTTTGCACAGACATTTACTTTAGAGTACATAGGGCACCCAGCCAAATCATTAGTTACATAAGGAATTATGTAAAAGCAGGCTTTTTTTCATAGTGTAGCTCACTTGATCACTTAACATCTGTATACATTTATATCGCCTTTGTCAGCTCCCTCCTTCTTTGATGGGTTATAGCTGGACTGGGCATTATGGCAGAACATAGAAAAACCTTTTCATGAGGTATTTCTAAAGAATGAATATTGACTGTTTTAGTAGGTACCATTAATATATTGTGTTTGTGGACATGTTTTCAGATGAATGCAGAATTTATCAGGATTACTTCTAATACTCTACTTTTCTTAGAGTGCCTTACACAACTTGACCAACACACCGAGCAGCTCATGAAAGTATTGAAGAACAAAGGAAGCTATGCAGGGAGGAAAATAGGGATAATTATGGCCCCAATGACACAGGTATGTTTTGCTGTTGGTAGAAACATATTATGGAATTGAAAAAAGCGAGCTGAATGCCCATGTCTCTTTCCTGTTTTCACATATGCAGTGAGGTAGCGATTCCCCAACATTGAGGAGGCAGAGATCCGGGCCATTCTATGGAGGAAGTGCAACGTTGAGAGCTACAAGGCTTCTAGTAATTCATGTCAGAGCCAGATGGGTATGTGTAAGTTGTTCACCATTGTTCTCTTCCCGGCATTTCAAATAAAGTCGGCTGTTGCTTTTCTGTGAGTAATAAAGATCTTTTTCTGAGACGCAATTTGTGATCTGTTGAGGTATGCACTTAAAATGAATTGTAATATAATACACTTGTATTTTAAAAGCAACGTTTATGCTTAACTATAACAAAATGGGGATAAAAGTACAGATGAAATATACTTCAAACACAATTAATTTCTAGCTAACACTATAATAACATTGCAATGAAAGTACCTGTCTATGATGTTTAGGTTGTCATTGAACAAATAAATTATTATTGTCATATTGAGACACTTTATAAGAACTAAATATAGTTAGGAAGTGCATTTGTAGATCGCTTGAAATATTGCTGAGTCATACCACATTTGTAGTTTACATAATAAGCATATGTACAAAATGTATTAAACCACAACTATAAGTTGACCTGCAATGCCTTTTTTAAGTGCATAATTATATTATTTTATTATAATAAAATTATATTATTATAATGGCAATATAATGCAATTGTAAGTATGCAAAATTTCTCCTAAAATTTTGATTTTTATTAGTGTATTTTAGTGCACTTGAAGTTTGAAAAAAGTTGTTCCATTTTAGCAAACTATTTAACCTCAAAGTGTAGTCAAATATATGTTAAGTAGAAGTTAATACATCATTAAATACACTTAACTATACTTGGCTTTGAGGAAAGAAGTACAAAATTAAGAAATATGCTTAGTACACTTAATTAAAAGTATATTCTTAACAGATTTCTTTTTCACCTGGGCCAAAACACACCTATGAGTAATGTAGCTACTTCAGACCAACCCGTTTTAGATTTGCGTCGAGCTCAAGAGTCATTTATCCCGCTGGTATCATAGCAACAGCGCCCGAGCTCTGCCCACAAAGCTACTTACGTTTGATACTTGCATTTCAGATCGTTAAAATAGGGCCCCATGAGTATTCACCTCTTTTCTTCACGATTTATTGTAATAATCTTTAATGTTCATATTTTGCCAGAGCCTTCAATCTGAAAAGTGTTTTGGATTGAGTTACTCCAAATTAAAAAGGGATTTAAAGATATATTATACCATACCATGTTAATTAAGGGAATATTTAACAAATTTCTCTCTTCAATCTGAAATTAACATGTTTTTTTTTATCAATTAATAATAAATAATATAAGATTGTGACATTATCTTTGATACTATCAGAAGATTTGTTTTTATTTTTTGTTGCAATGATTTCCTTTAGTAACTTTCCGTGCGTTCATGGTCATCTGAAAAACATTTTTCCCAGTGAAAGATTTCGATTTCGCTAACAGAGTGTTCCCGAGTTAGTGACGCGTTGTTGACAACTCACGTTTGACGCAGGCAACTTTGGTTCACCAAAAATATTTCAATGACAATAAACTGTTTATCGTGGACAAACGCCTCTGCCAAGAAATATACACAGATATGACATGTTTCAAATTATTCATAACTAGGTCTATATATAAAAAACAACACCTTATCCCTGTCCTTTCGGGGGCCTGTTGCATATGTAGTACCTAATGACTTGTGACTTAAATCAGGTTCAGTTCAAATTAATCACTGTTGATGAGCAAAGAACAAAGAGTTAGTGATTGCCGTTTGAGTGAAAAGATAGAGTAAACTTTGAAAAGACTCTTTATGTGAAAAAGAGATGCGTGGATAAAGATGTTACCCAGCATGTAATGTTATCCAACAATGTGACCTTTACTTTGCCACGTAGCAAACCTGTATGTGAAGTAAGTAAAGTAAGCTTCTGCAAAGCTTGTAAATCGACGCTGAATCTTTGATATAATACATTTTATAATCAGGAAACAGAGTCAAGCGGCTTCCTTATCAAACCCATCATCCAGCATTGCTGTTCAGACACCACACACGAAAGTAGAATAAAGATATCCAGGATAAGTGAAAAAGCTCAGCTTGACTTAGGTGATCTTAATCGGTTGAACGTTTGCCGAGGTGAAGCTATGTCCAGCCAGGTGTAGATACCCATCATGAACAGGTGAAGCTATGTCCAGCCAGGTGTCGATAACCAAGATGAACAGGTGTAGATAGCTGGGATAAGTGCACGTTCACGACTTTGTTAAATAGACCACGGTATCCATCACAGATTTACTGATAGATTTACAGAAATGTAGAAGACGCATGCGGCATATGTTTCACCCAATGAGCAGCAGCTTCCAGTGGAAAGTAACGAGGAGGTGAAGAATATAATATGCAGAAAGGGAAATACGGCTCTTATCAAACGGAGAGAAAAAGCCCAACAGACTATAGCGGACCGACTGAATGTGTAAGGATTTAAAAATATCTACTTAGCCTACTAGTCATTCCACATTTTTACAAAGTAGTAGGCTACAGTGTGTTTTAATTGCTTTAAACCTCTTGTCTTCCCGTCAAAATTGAAAATCAACATTTTTGTTGACGCTTTTTATCAATGTTTTTAACTTTTTCTTATGATTTTGTTCCATTTTTCAACAATTTTGATGCTTTTTTAAAAACTTTTTTTGAAGTTTTCAACACTACGTAACACTAACTTATACAAAATTATACCTAAAGTTTGAGTTAGAAAAGCAGAAATTAGGAATTATTTAGACTAGAATTATGGAATGTATGTTGATGGATAATCAGACTGGAATATGTCAACTTTTACTCAATGCTATTTCAAAACCACTTCAATTTTTTCTTCAAATGCTATAAAATTGAATAAGACCCCCCAAAATTAAT
>NC_045755.1:643307-643590 GCF_008692095.1 Etheostoma spectabile
ATTTGTACTTGCCAAAGAGCGTTGTGTGGAATCAGTCGCGTTATTTCGGGTGGTTAAAAAGAACACTGATATAAGAAAACAGGTCAATTTGACACGATGGACAACATGAGGGTTAAATATTCATGTGTTGGTTTTATTGCTTTTTCCTTTTTTATGTGATAATTGTGCTGGTTTTACTGTAAAGCGTGTTTGAGTAGCCTACCATGTAAAGCACAATATAAATAAAATGTATTATTATTTAGCCTATCATTGCCTTAAAAGTGAGCAGAGGGAATTAATGTCC
>NC_045755.1:643600-643675 GCF_008692095.1 Etheostoma spectabile
GGACCCTAAGGACTCTAGGCTTAATTTCAAACCCTTATTCACAATGCATGAACATGTTTTACAACCATATGCACA
>NC_045755.1:643685-647416 GCF_008692095.1 Etheostoma spectabile
AAGCTATGTCTAATTCTAAATATCTTTGTAAAATTAATGTTCATACCGAACAATCACAAAGGGACAAAAACTAGAAAAAGTGACTTCAATACACTCTGTGAGCATATATGTAAAACAATATTCATGTTTTTTTATTCTTCTAACAAGTGACAGCACCAAAATAAAAGCACCTCTGAGTGTCCGTATGTTCTGTTTCCTGTTTTATTTTGATAGTATGGTTCTGTCTAGTGGAGGGGTCTTTGAAGGGGATGTGCTATGTGATCTATTGTTCTGGATTGTCTTGTAATCGTTGCATTGCTATCATCCTTTTGCTTTGAATTTTTATTCTGGCTGTGGATTTTTTTTTATGTGAATAGATGTTTCAATTAAAGTAATTACTGCAGGTAGTATGGCATTGCAAATCACCAAACAAGATTACAAAATCTTTCTTTTGTGTGCATTATGCACACACAGGAAAACAGACTAAACTCATCCATGATCCGTTGTCTTTCAGGAGTTGAAGCAAAACATATAAATGGCCCGACAGAATGTACTGTGGCATGCATACACTTTTGACCCTGCGCATACCACAAGTTGTTCCTCTGAACAGTTCAAATATCCTCCCCCTAATCTTTCTTTGACCTTGCAGTTGAGCAACAACCAGGAATATCCTGTCCAGCAACACAAGTACATTTTCCTTTCTACTTCCTTTGTTCATTCTCAGACTCTTCTGTACTAAACCTTCCTTGCGTAAAAAAATAAAGAATTAAGACTGTTGACCGAAGCCTTATTTCAGATCTCACCCTATGTATTACAAATTCCACCACAGGTTCTTACGAGGTTTTTTTTGCTAATGTGAACCACTAAAAACATTAAGGTTGCCTGTAATGGTCAAAACTTTATCAAGACGGACATAAATTCCATATCATCCTATACATAAGTGCTGTATTGACTTTTATTCCATTACCCAAAAATGTAAATTGACTGTTCTTATATATTGCTCTTCTAGTCTTAACTACATAGTACAGGAACCATTCACACACATTCATAAGACGCTGCCATACAAGATGCCAGCTGCTCACGAGATAAACGCTCACATATAAATACCGATGGTGCAGCATTGGGGGCAACTCAGGGTTGTGGTTTGCCCAAGAGCACTTTCACATGGAATTGCAAGGCCAGGGTTCAAACCCCCAACCTTGAAATTGGCACTGTGGCACAGCCTCCCTCCAAAAACAAATTCATCCAATTTTGTGATGTAAGATGATCAACAATTGAAAGAGGAAAAAACAAATGTTTTACCCAATATTGACTGTGGTCTGCACCAGTTTCTATTATCATAGCTGCTGAACTGTATGACGCAAACATAATACTATAGAGCCAACAATTTATATCTGCTTTAACACACTACTGTATCATTTAAAATGGTTTATGTAATGTACTTTGCAGCATCTCCATCTAATAGTGAAGTAGACAAACACACAAGACAAATCACAATAAATCAATTTTGACTTTATGCATTTTCATATTAACCTTTTAAAAAGTGATACAACATTGCTTATAGTTTAGGAAAGTACAAAACCAATATCAAAAAATGTGACATATTAAAAAGGATCAAAATATCTTTAATATCTAAGTTTCAAGTTTAAGATGAAAAATAATTAACGTAATGCTGAATTTTAATACAATTTGAGGTAACTCATAAAAAGAACATTTATTTCCCGTTCAAAAACGATGTCAATACCACTAACAGCTGTTATAATATATTAGCAAACAGTATACACATACACACAGTTACAATACAGAAAATGCTATGGGAAATTAAAAGATTTAACCAGTAACTTGTTTTTCGCTGATCAACCAACTATCCCTTTGGGAGTGACAAACTGGAGACTGATTCACAGAACCGGACAACTTTTTCTCACCGATGGCTTTTTGCGTAGGGTCTATACTGTATTCCTTGCCTGCTGGAAACTGCAATGAGAAATAGAGGAAAGCAGGGAGAGAAGATATATCCATTAAAAAAAATGAATAGAAAAATAAAAAATTACGCCAGCATCTAAGAAACCACAAAACCTGAAATAGCATAATGCATTGCTTGGCTGTAAAATAACTATGCATGTATCGTTCCCACAATGGGGAAAATGTTAAGCATCACCTTTTGTTGGCTTTGCCACGTTTGACTTCTTTGACCACTTGTAATTATCACCCACAATTCTTCCTATTTTAAAAATAAGGGTTAAGAACATGGATTTTAATTAGTCCCACTTAATAAATTCCAATAGTCAAATGATATTGTTGTGATCTTTAAAGACATTTAAAAATACATTTTAGAGACTTCAAAAGAACCCACTTTGTTCTGCAGGGGGATTCCGACCCGCAGCCTTGGTCATCTCTATGGCTGCGGCCTTTGTCATCCCTATTGCCTCAATCTTGGACTTCTCCATCAGGGGGGTTGAAGACTTCTTGGACTTTTGCTTCAGTCTACAATTTGGTCTAGGTGCCTTCTTTGAATCCTTTGTGGTTCTTTTGTCTTTTCTGGTTGGGATATAGCTATTCTTCCAGATTTCTTTTGCTCGTTTATTTCCTAAACTTTGCATGGTTCCAGAAGATGGACCTTTTGTGGGACTGTGAGTGGGGTGTAGGCTGGATGAAGGTTTGAGAATAAATGTGCTCTGCTTAGCCGTAGGAAGACTATTGGACCGAGCTCTTGAGACTGAGCTTTGTCTGGCTCCAGAAAGTGGTTCACTTGTGGAAGACAAGCTACTGGAGGAAGGTAAGGAATGTTGCCTTGAAATTGTTCTAGGTTTTATGTTGGCCTGAATGTTGTCTGCTGTATGGTGGTTGTCATTTGCAGGTTCTAATGGGAGCATAAATCTTACTTTTTTAATTCTGCAAGAGTCAGTATTGTTGCTGTATGCTGTAGATGTCTTTGGAGACTGAGATCCATCTCTACCCTGCCTGTGGACTGCAGGGTCTTCAGAAAGTGTCCAGTTTTGACCGTGTTGAGGAGGCTTCTTAAGAACAAAGCGAGGAATAACAGGATTGTGACCCAGAATAGACTCTACCTCCCCACCCACAGATTTGGGCTGCTTCTCTGAAGATTCTTTGCTTTTCTTAGGCTTTCCATTAGCAGTTCCACAAAGACGTTCCACAGTTTCAGCTAAAGGTCTGTTTTTTGTAGCACATAAGAAATCACCACTGTTTTTTGATCCTGATGACAGTACTCCTTTCGTTTTTGCCTTTTTTTTTCTGAAATTACTTTCTTCAACCACTTTTCCTGAATCACACAAATCTTTTTTTTTTGAGGTTGTTTGTCTGCTGGTCTTGTGTTGAACGTGCTCAGAGCCACATTGAGCGTCAATCAGCTGCACACTCTTTTCTCTACTGCCTGACAGGTCAGAGCATGCATCTTGCGTCAATTCTTTTAACTGTGTATCATGAAGTTTGGACTGGGGCTGTGGCAGTGATGAGTTTGCGAAAGACAGTTTGGTTTCTTGAAGCTTTTCTTTAGCCGGTCTATACTCCATGTCCACAGTTTTAGGTGAGTATTGATTTTGTTCCACACTTAGGACATCCCCGCTGTCCGACCCTGGGGATAAAATTATTTTCTTCCTTGGTGTTTCATGGTTTTGGTTGTCTGTATCGGAGTCAGAGTCAATGATTACAACACTTTCTTCTTTTGAAATCCTTTTTCTTTTGGTCTTACGTTGAACATGCTCAGAGGCAGCTTTGGTTTCAATCAGCTGCCC
>NC_045755.1:647426-656056 GCF_008692095.1 Etheostoma spectabile
TGTGCTGGGAGACAGGTCAATGCAAGCATCCTGCATCACTTCTTCAAACGGTGTGTCATGATGTACGGGTTGGTGCTGGGGGGCTGGTGGGTTGCTGCAGTTTTGGTCACTATCATCCTCAGAATCAAGGGTTATGACGTCAACATTTTTGGGAATGTTTTGACTTATTGGCATGTTTGTAACATCATTGTCTTCACCCTCAGAGTCAATCGTCTCTGAGGGCAGAGGTGCTGACCTCATCCTGGACACTGTCAAATACCTGTGTTCTGATGCAGAGGAGTAATCCCAACTGTCTTCAGTTTCACAGCTAAAGTCTAAAGACTCTCTCCTGTTGTCAGTGGTTTCTAGTTTTCCCTCAGAGTCTATTTCAAGCTCAGGTGTGCTCCCTGCTACTGCCAACCCAAATCTTTTACTGAAAGCTTGTTTCAAGCTTTCAAGTGTGTCAAATGTCTCAATCTGGGAAGGAGAAGCTGATAGTGGTTTTGGAGATGTCCAGTATGTTGGGCTGGTGTCACATGGTCTTTCCCCACCATCTAGCACACGTCTTTCTGGGCTATCCTGGTCTACATTATGTGATTTAAATTTAAGGTCTGATATGCTTACAGGTATGAATAACCAGTCATCATCATCACCATCACCATCAGTCTCCTCTTCAGAAAAAGGACCACTGTCACATAATGGACCAGTTTCAACAAAAGTATAAGAACAAGGTGCTGTAACCCGTGTTTCTGTGTCAGGTGAAACTTGCTTCTTTGGAACCAGTTCATCTGAAATGGTTACTGTGTTTGTCTGAGTCTGTCCCTGCAAATGTCCATAGCCTTCATTTTCAAATGGTGACTGAGTATTGTTGGGTGCAGCTACTTGAGCAGGTGAAGATGTCTCCATAGCCATAGACTCTCTCTGGGGATTTTCAGCTTCACTGATATCTCGATACTGTGGGTCCTCAGAACCTGCAGCGAGAAATTGTTCTGTTGTGAGGTTTGTGGCCGGCTGGGACGGCTCATCATCTGAAATGTCTTCATATAGCGGATTTTTTACAATTTCCCCAACCCTGCTTTCAGATAGAGGGGCCTGTTCATTGTTTTCAGAATGTCCTGTGCTTAAATCAGTTTGTAAACGCACAGAACCTGCATCCTTACTCGCACCTTCACTTTGGTTTATAAGAAGTGACACTACGTTATGAATCTGAATACTATCAACTCCTGAATTTAGCTTTGAATGTGAATTTCTTTCCTTCCAGGTATCACAGCACTGTTGTTCCGCTTCAATTTTTCCCTTTTCTTTTGTATTGGCATCTTGGTTTTCGATGAGCGTGAGAAGTTTAAATGTTTTGTTTTCAGATGTCTCTGAACTCGACTTGGTTTGAAGATCCTCTGAGACATCAGGTAAACTCTCTTCCTTCTCAGTCAGTTCATGCACAGCTGTGAGAACTACTGGACTCTCATCTTCATTCTTTGTGCAAGTAGCAGCAACGTCCATCATTATTCGTGGATATTCTGTGGATGTAAAGAGATGAATGTTATCTATATTCCCATTCCAGTATTGTTGCAGTATGACTTTAGAAAGATTCTCCATCTCGGCAATATCCTCTACATTTTCCAGACTAGCAATGAGCTCCTTCAGTGCAGTTAATGAATAATGAATGGTTTTCAGACCATTCTGTATGTACTTATCACACCCTTTACTATAGAAACCATATTCTTTTCTGACACATGTTTCATCTTCACAGTCATCTGAACAAACATGTTTGCAATAGTCATCTGCAGGCATAGTTGCATCCAAATGTTTTTTTACAGACAAATCAAAATCTACTGATGCACTCTTGTCAACAGATGCATTTTTTAAAGGATATTTAGAATGTTCTACAACAGAGACTGCTGTACCTTTTGAATGTTTCTCTGATGCAGATGTAGCACAATCGCCTGTGTCTTTAGCCTTGAGTACTGACTTGGCATTTACTTTGCTGTCATTTGAACTGTCCTGTTTAAGTGCTTGTCCAACTTTGCACTGCTCATTTGCCTCCCAGATTTGACTTTGGCTGTCCACATCTTTGGCAGAGGTTGTAGGGAGATGGGCAACACTGTCTACCTTTGGCTGGATGCGGTCAGGCTGTAGTGTTGAGTTCCTGTCCAAATCCTTATTTGTATGTCCAGGATTATTGTTTTTCAGACGTAAAATAGACCTAAAATAAATGAGCTTTTGTGCAACAAAGTCTTGGATTTCTATATCTGTAGGTGGATGCGTTTTTCCAGCTGACACGAGTTTGTCTGTGGATGGCCGACTACTGATACAGCGGGAGGAGACCTGCTGTTGATAGGGGGTTGAAGGTGTTCCTCTTGAATAATCAAGGTTTTGTGTTGTAGTCTGTCCACAGTTTAGAACATTTAGTAAACTTTTGACTTGCAGACTTTGGCAGAGTCTTTTGTTTAAATAATTAGTATTAGTGTGGAGTTCAATGTTGCCATTTGTTTCCTCTGAACAAGGCAGTTCTGAAGAGTTTGTTTTTAGTAAGGCTTCCAGCAGAGGCAAAGATGTAATATTGTTGCACACAGCCACAGAAGAACGCTGATCTTTATCCTGAGGTAGCTGCAGTCCAGTATCATGGTTCTGATGCAACTTTTTCTTGAAATGCCAACTGACATTTTGCTTGGAATGTTCCTTTTGTTGCCAACTGTTACTATCAGATTGTCTTACAGAGTTTTCATAGGCCAATGTCCCAAAATATCTGCTGTGATGTGCGGCGACGGGTGCTGCAGAATAAAAATCATCATGATCTTTTCTGCTCTTTTGCATGTTTTGAAAAATACATGCACCGTCCCTAGGTCTTGGGTGCTGAAATCCAGAGCCTATTATGGTTCCCTGTGACTCCTGTTGGTGGTAAAGTCTTTGTGATCGATATTCTTGCTGCTGCAACGGAACTTGACTGTAAGTCACCCTATGCTCCTCAGTATTTTGAGTGACTACCATGTTGTTTTGTATTCCAATTTCAGGGTGAACAACTGGTACGGGGGTAACATTGATGTCTTGTGGTAATCGGAAAACACCCACGTTACTCCAGTCTTGAAACACAGAATAGGCCCCACCTTGGCTGTGTGGAAATCCGGATCGCATTACCTAAAGAGCAATCTTTCAAGTGTTGACTTCAGTTCTCTTCTCAGGTCTAGGAAACAAATAAGGGAAATTAGTGGTAGGCATATATTCACTAAAAAATGGGTCAACAACCTTTTAAATATGAAGGACCATTTCAAATGTTCTTGTTAGTCAGTGTGCCATATCAGCATTAAGTTGCCATCATTTACCAAACCTGCACAGGCAGTGTTTTGTTTTTTCCCCCTCTATTTGCTGCATTCTGTGTAGGAGGTGGATGTGGAAAAGGTTTGTGGTATAAGACTTTCACCCTGTGGTTGCAACCTCATAGCACTTCTTGTTAAAATTATATTTTGGAACTGCTCAGTAGGTGGTATTAAATTAAAGTTCCTCGGATAGTTAAAAAAAAAACAAAAAAAAACAAAGGATAAACTAGAACTGCAAGCAGTTATGATGGGGTCCAAGCCTCCTCAACGTGAGACGCCCCAGAATCAGAAATACTTTATTGATCCCCGAAGGGAAACTGTGTTGCAGTTGCACAAATATTATAAATATCAGAGTAGAAATACAAATAAAGCACAACAGTGGCAAGGCTACTAGGTCTGTAGTAAAGTACAACTGAAAATGTCCCATGTGTATGTTTAAAAAACATTTTTATACATACACATAAAAAAATTGTCAACGTGTTGACATTTACAGTAAGCGTGTTGTCTTATTCCTAGTTCTCCAATCTCATGGACGCAATTTTTCTTCTCCAGCAAAAACTTCCTGAACTCTATGCTTTATTGTTTAAATCTGGTGGCTAAATGCCTGGAAGTTGAGATAAGTGTTGTGCATTAAACTACACTTGCTCCGCTTAGAGCAACAGGGCATAGGCAGTCCCCCAGCGGACCCCGGGCATCCATTGTCGGCTCCGGTTGTGTGTGTCCCTGGGGCCAGAGTGGTCATTATAGAATCCCCATCTGAAGCTGCTGGCTAAAGATAACCAAAAATACAGTAAGATCATACTTCACGTAGGTGGTAATGATACCCGATAACGCAAAATCGGAGATCACTAAAATTAACGTTGAGTCACTTTGTGTATATACAAAGACAATGTCTGCTCAGTAGTTTTCTCTGGACCCCTGCCAAACCTAATGAGCAATGAAATGTACAGCCGTATGTCATCCTTACGCCGCTGGTTGTCAGGGTGGTGCCCAGCTATTGATATGGCAAAATGCGTTCTGGAGAAAGCCTCGTCTAATTATCAGAGACTCCAATCATCCAAATTTGGACAGAGCCACTCTTATGTTAAAAAAATCTACCGAGTCTATTATTGGCCATAAACCTTGACAACCCCAGTCTGACATTAGTAATCCGAGGTGCAGCGCAATGCGCTCCTCTGCGCTTCCACTGGTTCAGTTGCCCACTCATAGTCTAATAACCACGGTGTCTGTCCCTTGACTCAGATCGGTTAAATCCAAAAGGTACACAGAAGAGGGGTTATCTATCTATTATTTATTTATTTATTTATTTATTTATTTATTTATTAGGGATGAGCCGAGTGCTCGGCTGAAACGAGTATCCGGTACGGATAAAGCACTTTTGCCGAGTACAAGTATTATACGAGTAATATGAGTCAATATCTGTACTCTGATTGGATAAAACTCCTCACTGACCGTGTCTGCGTTCTGTGATAGGCTAGTCCCAGCACCACACGCACGCACGCACGCGGACACACAGGGACACACACGGACACAGTGTGCCGCTCCGCTCACTCGCACACAGAACACTGAGAAGTGAACCGCTCTTTCCGTCTCCCTCAGGGCCGCGGGGCTTTTTCGTTAACATTTAGGGTTTCTTCAGCTTTAGGTTTGTTTTATACTTCGGTGCAAACTAGTATCTAGCAACCAGGAGACTTCTGGTAACGTGGGGTTTGTTCAGACATAGTGCTTGGTAGAATGGGACTTGCGTTGCATTTCTGCAGTCAGAGTTTTTTTTTTTTTTTTAAACTGCCTGCTGCTCAACCAGTTTTTTTGAGTGTCTGAAACTTTTTGCTGGTGTTTATAAAAAAAAATAAAAGGCAGCTCCGGTATAAATAAATAATATTACAAATTAAAGCTGCAGCAGCAGGATGGAGGGCCCTCGCTAACCCGGCCATTCGGGGTTACCGGCGGACGCCTCTCCTTGCGACCGCGTATTTGCGCGTCACTCGTACGCTGAAAATCGTCGCCATGAAAAGTGAACTTGCTGAGTTCGTGATACCTCACACAAGCCTATACGTCATACAAGTCATTATCTGTGAAAAGGGGCGTGGCCGCATCATACTGGGGCGGGTCAAAAATCACTAATAAAAAAGGAAGTCTCTGCTGAGTTCATTGATACCTTACACGAGCCTATACGTCATACAACTCACTATCTGTGAAAGGGGGCGTGGCCGCATCATAGTGGGGCGTGTCAAACATCACCAATAAAAAAGGAAGTCTCTGCTGAGTTCATTGATACCTCACACAAGCCTATACGTCATACAGCTCCTTATCTTGGAAAGGGGGCGTGGCCGCATCATAAAGGGGCGGGTCAAACATCACCAATAAAAAAGGAAGTCTCTGCTGAGTTCAATGACACCTCACATAAGTATCTACGTTAAACGGTTCAAATGTTATGAAAGGGGGCGTGGCCTGAGTGACTGGGCGTGGTCATAATATAGGGGCCGCCTCACTATCACATGTAGACCACACATTCTAAGTTTCATGTAAATCGGATGATGTTTGTCCTATAAGGCATATTTCTTGTTGCCAGGTGGTGGCGCTATCTCCAAAAGTCCAAATTGGCCTGTAGGTGCCCTCAGGCCTGGACTCTTGGTGTTTGTGGGAAATTTCAAGCAGATACGACAACGTACACTGTAGTTACAGCCACTTAATTCTTCATTGCTAAACACTCAAGATGGCCGCCATGCCACGCCCACACCGTTTAACGAAAAGTTTTTCTTTTAATAACTTTTCATCTTCAACATCTTAAGATGACTCATACTGAATTTGAAGTCGATCTGATGAAATCTCTAGGAGGAGTTCGTTAAAGTATAGCACCTTGTCCTTTAGAACTACTTCCTGTTGCCACTAGGGGGCGCTATGACTTTGAGCGAATTTCGGCATGTAGATGTCGTCAGGGGCGGACTCTGATGAATCCTGAAAAGTTTCAAGGCAATTGGACAATGTACACTCAAGTTACACTCACTTCCTGTCAGACGGCATATTTCCTGTTGCCAGATGGTGGCGCTATCACCAAAAGTCCATATGGCTGTAGGTGTCCTCAGGCCTGGACTCTTGGTGTTTGTGGGAAATTTCAAGCAGATATGACAACGTACACTGTAGTTACAGCCAATTTCATCTTCATCGCTAAACACCCCAAAATGGCCGCCATGCCACGCCAACCGTATGACGAAAAGTTTTTCTTTTAATAACTTTTCATCGGTAACATCTTAGGATGATACATACCAAGTTTGAAGTTGTCGGATGAAATTCTAGGAGGAGTTCGTTTAAAGTATAGCACCTTGTCTTTTAGGCCTACTTCCTGTTGCCAATAGGGGGCGCTATGACTTTGAGCCAATAGCGGCATTTAGATGTCGTGGGGTGGACTCTGATGAATCGTGGAAAGTTTCGAGTAATCGGACAACGTACGCTCAGTTACACCCACTTCCGTTTCGGTGGCGAATTGCACAAAATGGCCGACGCCACGGCCACGCCCTATGACGAAAAGTTTTTCTTTTAATTACTTTTCATCGTTAACATGTTAGATGACACACCACAAGTTGAAGCTGATCGGACGAAAGCTCTAGGAGGAGTTCGTTAAAGTACGACATGTGGAAATGGGCAAAATCGCACTAATTTGCACATTCAAAACAAAATGGCGGACTTCCTGTTGGGTTTAGGGGGGGGCGACCATGGAGTTTATGTCCGCCCTGCCATGTACAAGTGTACACAAGTTTCGTGAGTCTATGATAAACATAGTGCAGGGGCTGAATTTTGTATATTGTAGGTGGCGCTAGCGAGCCATTTTTGTGCGCTATTCCCGAAAACCATTAAAATACGTAAATTTTCACCAGACTTGTGATGCGACCGCCAAATTTGGTGAGTTTTTGAATATGATAAGTCCTCCAAAAAGGCAATTCATTTGGCGGAAAAAGAATAATAATAATTCCTCAGTTCCAATAGGGCCTTCGGCCTGTCGGCGCTCGGGCCCTAATAATCCTTCAGTTCCAATAGGGCTTCGCCGCCTGTCGGGGCTCGGGCCTAATTACGATAACCACACAAAACACATTCCAACCCCCCGCCCCCCCCCCCCCCTCTCTTTGTTCTCTCTCTCTGTATCTCTTACTACAGACACACCAATACTGGTGTGAAAATAAAAAAGAACCAAAAAAAAAGGTTATCACACAGATCATAGAAAAAACAAGTAAAAAAAAAAGTTATGAGTATGAAAACTCTGTTCATTACATTTTACTTAATAATGCAACCGCATTGTGTGTATTTATTGTTACAAAACTTTTTCTGCATATAGTTCGTTGTTACCATAACAACACCATTGATCTGAAGCTCAATGCTGATGCTGTCATGTAAATAGTTTTATAATCAGCAATAAATAACAATTTCTGATCAACCCATGTCAATTGCATACTTAAAATACCAGACCGGTTAAAGCCCCGCCCATTTCCAGACAACCCGACCCACTTCCGGGTTAAATAAATCT
Source organism: Etheostoma spectabile (assembly GCF_008692095.1). Lineage (NCBI taxonomy): Eukaryota > Metazoa > Chordata > Actinopteri > Perciformes > Percidae > Etheostoma > Etheostoma spectabile. The sequence continues at coordinate 655,239 of NC_045755.1, forward strand.
GCCCACTTCAGGGTTAGGCCCCACCTAGTCCGAGTACAGACACGGATAATTCATGTGGTAAACAGTTACAGCTGTACTCGCTGTTATAATATATATATATATATATATATATATATATATATATATATATATATATATATATATATCCTACTTGGAATTAAAACTACAACTGCAATGATAAAACTGAACAGGGAAATTAGATGTGGACTATTAAATATTAGATCTCTTTTCTAAACCAGTCCTTGTAATGATCTGATATCAGATAATCAAATTGATCCATTATGTCTTACTGAAACATGGTTGGGCCATAAAAAATATGTTAGTCTAAAGGAAACCCCTCCTCCCAGACAGAAGATGAAGCAAAGGAAACTAACACCTTGGTATGACTCCCAAATTAGGGCTGCATGATTATGGCCAAAATGATAATCACGATTATTTTGATCAAAATTTGGATCGCGATTATTCTCACGATTATTTGTTGATTTTAACCAAAACAAATTTTAATGTCACGTAGGCTATTTATAACTACGAGGGGGAGTGTGATGGACGCTACTCACAGACAGACGGCTGACTCATTATGAACGGGTCCAGCACGGGTCGAATGGCGGATACAGACGTGTGTATTTAACGTCTATCTCGTCACGGCGCTGCATTTTTATGAACTATGATATTCTCGCAATGGGTCACATCTCTTGGCCAGGTCCAGCAGCTCCGTCTCACACGCTATTACTCTACCAACTAAAATTAGTTTCAGTCAATAACTTCTTCTGTGTTCTTCGCTGTGGCAGCCAGGATAGCAGAGTTACCCGCGGAAACAC
>NC_045755.1:656066-656260 GCF_008692095.1 Etheostoma spectabile
TACAGGTTTGCCCCTCATACTTAACCGTACGTTCACACCGCCACCGACTTGAGCTTCTAAAGTTACTGGAAGTCATTCATTTTCAATGGAAGCCAGCTTCTCTCAGCTGCAAGGAGCGACAAATCTGTCGGTGTCCCGTTTTGGGCGTTTTGAGCGTGTTGAGCGTCAATCAGAAAGTTGAAATTTTTCAACTT
>NC_045755.1:656282-658969 GCF_008692095.1 Etheostoma spectabile
GTTCAGCGGCAAGCAGCGGCTAACGCCAGCCGCCAATCGGAATATAGACATCCTTCACGCTGGCTGATCCTGGAGAAACATACGATGCAATCTTTCGTTCCTACCAAAACATTAATTCTGAGGACAAGCTCATAATCGCCCGTGCGGTTACCTTTCGTTTATAACGTTGTTTGTACATAGGAACAAGTTAACGCTACCTGCCGGTCACATCCGTCAGTGAAGTCGGCACGGGTCACTAGATTAGTCCGGCGGCTGCTCGCTCTGCCTGCATGCCGCTATGGCTCAGCGGCTAACGAGCGAGCCATAGCGGCATGCCAGCGGCTAACGAGCGAGCTAACTGCTAACAGACCCCGTTGCGACCAATTAATACAACTTCTGTCATTATATGTGTAATTTATAAAGGTTTCTAGTGTAAGTGTATTGGCCGTGGCTGCGTGCGCTTCTCCCGGTCGAACAGAAAACGCCGCCACGCCAAAGCGTCACAAAGCTTCCCCGAACTTTTTGACAAGCGTCTTTGGCGGGGTGGCCAGAGCTTTTTTGGTGGCGGTGTGTACGTACGGTTATATCCAGCTGTCTTAATAAAAAATTAAAACTGTGGACAAATGTCAGAAGTCTGGACCGGCGGCCGCTGTGTGGCCGGGCACGGAGAGAGAGATTCAACACAGGCATGGCTTTACAGACGAAATGGGTCTTGTAACGCAAAATTAAACCATATCCACATAAAACAGCATTGCAGCGGATGCGAGGACATTAGCACCGGTGCGTCCTAGAGGAGCTTACAGACGCTACTAGCACCGAGTAGCACTGGTCACTGCTGTTTTCTGAAAAACAGACGGGACAAATGTTGCGCTTACTGGTAAACCTTAAGACCAACATATAACCGACTGCTATCTGTTGATTTTTCCTCCAGTTACTCGGTCCTCTGTGACTGTCTACATCTAGAAACTAAGCTGCACGGGGTGCAGGGAACTACTCTGACTGGCACATGAGCAGACGGGTTTACGGAGCGGTAGATTGGCTTTGCAAAAAACCCGGAGCGTTCTATGAAATGACGCTTTAAAAAAAACAAAAAAAACGCAAATTTGATCGTGGGAAGTCAAAATCGTGATTGCGATTAAAATTCGATTAACTTTGCAGCCCTATCCCAAATTAAAGCAAATGTCAGGAAAACTAAATGGCGTTCCACCAAACTGGAAGAATCTCGTTTAAGCAATTAGTGCTGTATTTGATACTATTAACCATACCATCTTGTTACAGAGACTGGAACATTTAGTTGGCAATAAAGGAATCGCACTAAGATGGTGTAAGTCATACATGCTATGACTATTGAATCAGTGGAAAATTACGGACAGTGCAAGAGGCCCATGTGTAGCCAAGCACGGATGTTAGATTTCTGAGAAACACGCCCTGTCAGGGGCACGCATCCTTTATGCTGAAGAAACATGTTCTGTATGACTAACTTTAGGTTTCCTGTGGCCTCTTCGGTGTTAATTTACATAGGAGATTAAGCAACAACGGAAATGCCCCGCTGCGTTCGGGTGAGTGTTTCAAATTGCACATAAAGTATGAAGCTCTGTAAACAGCAGCAGCAGATGAGTTACCCGGTGCTTTAGAGGCGCTAGGAAATAGGGACTTCGAACAGCCAGAGGACTACCCAATTTGAACCGACTTGGTTCTAAGGGTTTAAATGCTTATCTTTCTACGCATGAACTTCTTGTTCTTTTCTCTTATAAAATAAAAATACCTGAGCTCATTGTGTGCTAGGGAAACAAAGGACTCATGTTCTTTGAGTTTGACTAGTCTCTTTCTCACTCTCTTACCTCTGCCAGCCAACCAGAGGCTACCCTCCTCGCGGGGAAATCTCCTAATGGGAGAGCGTTTCCCTACCCGCTTGGTCGGTCAAAGTCACCGAGCACCTGACCTCTCTTGGATCAGCAACCAGGAAAAGGCTGGCAGGGGGCCCTTGAGAAGGAGGGGACCTCCGGTGACCGTTGAAGTATCTAAGTAGCTTCTTTAAGAATAGACCAAAACATCCGCTCTGCTGACGGTAACTGGTGTTGCCGTACGGCAGAAGAAGGCATAGCAGAACCGGAGGTTAGGGAGGGGAAAGCACAAAAGGAGTTGGCCCTCAACGAACGAGAGCAATATGATGAGTAACCGCAGAGTCGTGTAATTACGAGTGACTTTTCATAAATAGCTGAAGTAAGCACATACAGTACATGCCAAAAGTTTGGACACACCTTCTTATTCACTGCGTTCTCTTTATTTTCATGACTTTTTACATTGTAGATTATCACTGAAGGCATCAAACTATGAATGAACACAAAAGTATGAAATTACTGTAAATATGTCTTATATTCTAGTTTCTTCAAAGTAGCCACCCTTGCTCTGATTACTGCTTTGAACACTCTTGGCAGTCTCTTGACGAGCTTCTAGAGGTAGTCACCTGAAATGATTTCCCAACAGTCTTGAAGGAGTTCCCAGTGATGCTTAGCACTTGTTGGCCCTTTTGCTTTCACTTTGAGGTCCAGCTCTCCCCAAACAGGTCAACATAGCCCGGAGATGTGTTTGGGGTCATTTCCTGCTGAAAAATAAAATCATGGTCCAACTAAACACAAACCGGATGGAATGGCATGTTGCTGCAGGATGCTGTGGCCATGCTGGTTCAGTATGCTTTCAATTTTGAA
>NC_045755.1:658979-659829 GCF_008692095.1 Etheostoma spectabile
ACAGTGTCACCAGCAAAGCACCCCCACACCATCTCCTCCATGCTTCACGGTGGGAACCAGGCATGTAGAATCCATCCGCTCACTTTTTCCTGCATCGCACAAAGACAGGGCGGTTGGAACCAAAGATCTCAAATTTGGACTCAGCCCAAAGCACAGATTTCCACTGGTCTAATATCCATTCCTTTTTTCCTTGGCCCAAACAAATCTCTTCTGCTTGTTGCCGCTCCTTAGCAGAGGTTTCCTAGCTGCTATTTGATCATGAAGGCCTGATTTGCGCAGTCTCCTCTTTACAGTTGTTCTAGAGAGGTGTCTGTTGCTAGAACTCTGTGTGGTATTCATCTCATCTCTAATTTGAAGTAATTTGAGTACTTTCTGAGGCTGGTGACTCAGATAAACTTATCCTGAGCAGCAGAGGGGACTCTTGGTCTTCCTTTCCTGGGGCGGTCCTCAAATGAGCAAATTTTTTTGTAGCGCTTATTGGTTTTTGTGACTGCACTTGGGGACACAAAGTTTTTGCAATTTTCCGGACTGACTGATTTCTTAAAGTAATGATGGCTACTTGTTTCTCTTAGCTGAATGGTTCTTGCCATAATATGAATTCTAACAGATGTCCAATTGGGCTGTCGGCTGTGTATCAACCTGTCTTCTGCACAACACAACTGATGGTCCCAACGCCATTAATAAAGCAAGAAATTTTACAAATTAACCCTGACAAGGCACACCTGTGAAGTGAAAACCATTTCAGGTTACTACCTCATGAAGCTCATAGAGAGAACACCAAGGGTGGCTACTTTGAAGCAAAGGGTGGCTACTTTGAAGAAAGACTATAAGACATGTTTTCAGTTATTTC
>NC_045755.1:659839-660803 GCF_008692095.1 Etheostoma spectabile
GTTAAGTACATAATACCACGTGTTCGTTCATAGTTTTGATGCCTTCAGTTATAATCTACGATGTAAATATGAAAATAAAGAAAATGCATTGAATGAGGTGTCCAAACTTTTGGCATGTACTGTATCATGAACCCTGCCCTATACCATAGCAGCAGAAATTTTACTGTGGCGGACCACCATCAACATGACCGAAGAAATGTTGCAGCTCATTTCCTTTAAATACTTTTCCAAACACATGGTATTCAACTTATATCTGCTCTGCTCCTTGACACATCTGAACAGTGTCATGTTTTGACATGTTTTCATATAGCTAGACATCTAATCTCTGGACAAGGCACCAAGTGCTAAACAGCTTCCTGTCTCCACCCTTTTCCCCTCGTTCTCTATTCATGCCAAGCCCCATTTGTTTTTAACTCATGTCTCAACTAAAGCTATATCTACTACATTTTTTAACAGAGTTACCATGAAAACACACACACACACACACACCTTTTTGGCAAAGACCCTTTCTAAAAAAAGTCATACCCCAGAAATCCGGCACCAGGCCCGAGTACTTTAGGCTCTGCAATTGTTCAAGTTATGTTCCTCTCATATGATTGGCAGGTGAAATCAATTGATTAAAAAAATAAAACCGCATGTAAGTTCCCAAATGTATTTATTTTTCCACGTGGCCGTACGCCGGAGATCCGGCGCAGTGCCGGAATACTGTAATACCTCTCAATGTAAATGCAGGTATTTTACGATACTCAATACCAAGTAAGCAATTTGGTTTATACCTAAAAGTGTTGCCCTAGGAACACATTTGGCACATATTTTCCAACCATAGGCAAATGAGAATGAAAACAGGCTGTAACCTGACACCACAGTAGAGCCAGGAGAGCAGAGCTGCCCCGGTCAAAAGTTCAAGAGCCCACTGTTGCTTAGTTACCTATGCGCATGCTCATTGGCTCTTGGAGGAAAGGAA
>NC_045755.1:660813-662257 GCF_008692095.1 Etheostoma spectabile
AAAAAAAAAAAAAAAAATAGACCTACATGTTATGATAAATTGGATTACTTGATGCATGGAGTAATAAGCAACATCTCTTTAGCAGTTGAACTGTACAATGTAACTTCAATCAAAGCAGAATATTGTAAACCGTTTCTAGAAGTCTTGAAAAATTTATTTAATCTTAAAATCTACGAAAAAACACTGCAGAACAGGCCCAGTTACAGTAACAAATCACACAAACTAAAGTGCAGAAAGTCAAAAATGGGTTCATGGCTCTGTCCATTAGCTTGACAGCAACCCTTGGATCTGGATCTCACTGCATACCGGGGGTGTGGAATTTATAATCCCTTTGCCCTCTTTTTCAGTGGGGAGAAACAGCTGTCAACTGGGTCTGCTGCAATGTTGCCGACGCACGCCTTTCACTTTAACCAGCAGTTAGCAAGGGAATGGCCAGGGAAATTTACTTAGGTTTTGGGGAGCTGCAGTATTTTCCATGGACAAACTGAAACCTACACTGTACATTTATTACCACTTAATAACTTTACTGTTACTAATTTCTCCTTGCCAACACCTCCCCCGCTCTACCACAAGTAGTTTCCCAAAGGAATTATCCTATCCTACTCTTACAAACAAATGTGATAGTAACATGTGTGGTTGTGGTAGTATTTCTAGTAACTGAAATCTGGTAGAAAAGCGTTAAATACTTTGGACTTTCTGATGGGCAACAGAGTGTATATAGACTATGTTTTTCCTTATTTGAATTAACTAGAATCATGCCATCCCAGTCCAAATACAGGTCCTCAGCACTCTGTGGTTCGAGCGGGAAATGGCAGACAGCCAAGTGTTTTGTGTAAATAGTACATATATTCTTCTCCTTTAACACAAAGGCTTGTTTAGCTATAATAATTTTAATTAATTTATATTGTTTACACTATGTTATTAATCACTACACAGGCCTGAAATAACACATCAGAGTGAGAGGGCTACCAGTGCTGGACCGGCACCCTGAACAGTGGGGGGAGGGGGAGGGGGGTGGAGAAACGGTGCCTTGCTCATTAACAAAATGCAGTGCATGAACAGAAGAGGATTCTAAAAATCAAATCAATCTTTGGTGTGACCACCCTTTGTCTTCAATACAGCATCAATTCTTCTTTGTACACTTGCAGTTTTTGAAGGAACTGGTAGGTAGGTAGGTAGTAGGTTGTTCCAAACATTTTGGAGAGCTAACCACCAGATCTTCTGTGGATGTAGGCCTCCTTAAATCCTATATCTTCACATAATCCCAGACACTCGATGAGATCAGGACTCTGTGTGGGCCAAGCCATCACTTCCAGGGCTTCTTGTTCTTCTTTACACTGAAGATGGTTTTTAATGACAGTTGTCCTGCTGCAGAATAAATTCGGGGCCAATCATACTCCTCCCTGATGGTCTTGCATGATGGATAAGTATCTACCTGTATTTC
>NC_045755.1:662267-663885 GCF_008692095.1 Etheostoma spectabile
ATTGAGGACACCATTAATCCTGACCAAGACTCCAACTCTATTTGCAGAAATGCAGCCCCAAACTTGCAAGGAACCACCACCATGCGTCACTGTTTGCCTGCAGACACATGTACCGTTCTGCAGCCTTGCAGTTGAGTCGCTTGTGCCCTGTAACGCCCTGCAAAGCCATGAACTACCATCTACCTACCCAGTGATAACCGCTTGCAATTCTAGTTTGTGAATGTCACTGTACAAAATCCTGCTATATACACACCCTGTTGCAGTAGCTCCAGCTGCTACTAGTAAAACAAAACTGGAGCATAGATTAGTAAAACTCACTGGCCAACCAGTGTAGACTGGGCTTCATAATCAGGAAGGAAGCTTAAAGAGACAGGCACTTCAACAGAGCATATCTGACAGAATGCAGGTGCAGCAGCCATGGGAAGTAAAACGAAAATACTGCCGCCGGATATAATTGATGAATTTTCTTCATCAGCCATCCATCCACCTATTACAACTTTTTTTGAACAAAGCATGTAAACATGTCCTAGAACAAACGCAAGATACAAGAATTAACCTGGAAGTGCTATACAATAGTTACTAGGGGTGATCCAAGTATCCGGCTGAAACGAGTATCCGGTACGGATAAAGCACTTTTGCTGAGTACAAGTATTATACGAGTAATATGAGTCAATATCCGTGCTCGGATTGAGCTCTCTCTCTCTCTCTCTCTCTCTCTCTGGTTTGTAGTACTTACATACTTAGTAACCGGTAGGTTTCTGGGGAACGTGGGTTTCAGACATGCAGCCGTCGCGTCTCTGCCATCAGAGATGTTTTTTTACTGTCAGCTGCCCCCCCCCGCCCCCTCTCTCTCTGTGTGTCGCTCTTACTCTTACTCTCTCACACACACACACACACGCACACAGTGTGGAAATAATAAAAAAAATAAAAAGAATAAATCATACTGATCATAAAAAAATAAAAAGTTAAAAAAAGAAAGTTATATTGAGTATGACAACTCTTGTTCATTACATTTTACTTCATAATTACAAACGCATGTGTTGTATTCATTGTTGCAAAACGTTCTGTATATGGTTTGTTTGTTATCATGACAACACCATTGATCTGAAGCTTGATGCTGTCATGTAAATAGTTTTCAAATCAGCGATAAATATAAAAAATTTTGTTCAACTCATATCAATTGCATGCTTGAATAACATACGGAGGGTCACTGGTTCAAATCCCCGTATGGACCCAAAAAGTTGGGAGCGTGGATTGGTGGCTGGAGAGATGCCAGTTCACCTCCTGGGCACTGCCAGGTGCCCCTGAGCAAGGCAGCCCGACCGCTCAGGGCGCTGGTTCAGCTGGCAGCCCACTCACTCTGACATCTCTCCATGTATAGTGCATGTATAGGTCCTGAGCATGTGTGTGTATTTCAGGCCTGTGTGTGAGTACTAACAGAAATGTGTGTACACAGAGTGTAGTGCAGTAATTTCCCCATTGGGGACTAATAAACAAATTATCTTATCTTATCTTAAAGCCCCGCACATTTCAAGAGAACCCGACCCACTTCCGGGTTACATCTAACCACTTCCGGTTTAGGCCCCGAGTACGGATCCGGATACAGATAATTCATGTG
>NC_045755.1:663895-666999 GCF_008692095.1 Etheostoma spectabile
ACAGATAATGCTGTACTCGCTCATCCCTAATAGTTACCCTAATTTGTTTTTGAAGGTGTTTACTCTATGTATCTGAGAAAAGGCCTATAGCAAACAGAAATTTGATTTAGATCGCAGCACGCTGGAATAAAAAATATAAAAGATGGTTATGTTTTTTTTTTTGGGCCATGCTTAACGTCCAAACCTAAACTGAGTAGAATATTTATAAAATACATGCCTTCATTCACTTCCGCTCATCCCATGCACTGACACCACTTGAGAACAGAGGTACAATGGGTCTGTAAAAGTACAGATAAGCAGCTGCGCACACACCCTTCTGCCATTGTTTCGGTTTCTACCTTCTTCCATGCGTTTAGGCCTAAAGATAATGTTGGGAGAATTTAAAAGAGGACCTGCTCTAAAGCTTAAATGTACTTATTCAATTTACCATCTTAATTTTCTCTCATCACATCCACCTCTGCTGTGACCTTTGTTGTTCACTCGCACTCATCACTTGAGTTTATCAGTTAAGGGAAATACGTCTACTGTCTATTTCAGCGGTTTAAAACCCTGCATGTTGCATCTATATCGCTAAGACAATTTCAGCGCGAAAGTGTTAAAACTGCCATTATTCGAATGGCCGCTAGTAATGCTGGGTCCAAGATGGCGCTAGTTTCTATTCCCCATATTCCTTTTGAAAATGCCCCACTTTAACAACACTTTTAACAAGTTTACTTACTGGTAGAAAACGGTTTTGGAGTTTAAAATTTGGGCTATTTCCCACTTCACCCGCTGAATTATACTATGGTTTTAATCCACAGAGGCACGCCCGAACAATGGCGTAACGTAACTCGGTAACGTTTTACTGTACAGAATTACGGACACAAACCAAAACTAGCTATGTGAATACGAGACTTCATATACTACTGAACGCACGTTAAAAACGTTGGCGTTTTTCAACAGCCGACGGACGTATGTTGCCAACGTTACAGGAACGACACACGCGACACCACAATTCAACAGTAACGTTGGCCAACTTTTTGAAAATGTGCCGATAGTAGGCTACCACTCAACAGAAAACTTAAGTCAGACAGATACAAATGTCGTAGTATTCTCTAACGTTCAACATTACTTACCGCAGCTCCGCATGTCCCTTAATTTAACACATTAATCAGCACTGGCAAAGCAAAGGTAGGCTAATCTAAAGTTCTGTTTTCCCACGGTGGTTTTTCACCGAGTTAAACTGGACCCTCAAATTTCATGATATCCATCAACGTCAAGGGGTATGAAGAAAAAAAAGCCGGGGATTCCGTTCTGCGCCCCTTCATTTGGAGTCCTCACTAACAAACTTGCTGGTCGTCTCAACGTCCACTGAGGAGAGAGAGCTGTGTCCGGGCCATATATATAGCGCTCCGCTTCTTCTTCTTCGGTTTTATAGGTGGACTACAAACCGACGGTTAATGTGCACGCTGCCACTTAGCGGAGTTTTCAACATCATCACTGCAACCCTCATGTTGTTTTCTAAGATTGTTTGTTTTTTTTATATCTGAAATAAAGGAAGTCGAAATACGGGTGAAAAATGTTGAAAAAAGAGGCAAAATTACGAAAAAAAAAAAACTTTGTAAAAAGCAAAGAAAAACGTTGAGATAAGGGGAAATCATGGTCAAAGGGAAGACAACACAAGGGTTAATAAAAAAAAATGACTACATAAATACATTTAATTAAAGCTTAGTTTGAACCTGTGCACATTTTCCACCTGGTTGTTTCTAACAGAACTTTGATGCAGCCACTTCCCATATCTACCCCATTCTTCAATATTTCTCTTTCAAATCTTAAAGTCCTACAACTTATCAGCTGTTGTGGAGGTAAATGAGCACTGTTGTGATTTGGCGCTATATATATATAAACTTGAATAACATTTTGGTTGACAATCAATTTAAGACTGCAATGTATGTTTAGGATCCCTCGGTGTATAAAGGCAGGCAACAAGTCAAAATTTACAGAGTGTGGTTATTTGATTGATGAATAATCGTTACTCATGCTGTGAATAAATAAAGTGGTGTGGCAGACCCAAAGACTTATGCCAGTTGAAGGTTTTCCCACTTGGGAGGCCCACTTCAGAAAGTTTCTTAGCAGGGGTGGAGTGAGAGGGTGGCTTCTGGAGCTCCAGCTTAAAATGTTTTCTCAAATATTGTAGGGGGTTTATGAATACCTGCAACTTTGTGTCATTTTCCCTCAGTATCTCTGACTGGAACAGCAAAATCAATGCAGCAAAAATTGTATTACTGCAGTAATACAAATACAAACAACATGAGGGAAAATCGCCATTTGTTCAGTGAACTCAACTCCAGCCGGTGGTGGAATGTAACTAAGGACAAATTTGAGGTCTTTTCATGTCATGCCACTTTCTATTTCTTCTCCGCTACATATTTGAGAGAAATATTGTACTTTTTACTCCACTACATTCATCTGACAGCTCTAGTTACTGGTTACTTTCAACATTAAGATTAGTGCTGTCAAACGGTTAAAATATTTAATCGTGATTAATTGTATTAATGTCATGGTTAACTCGCATTTAATTGCAACTAATCGCACATTTTTATCTAATCTAAATGTCCCTTTATTCATTTCTCATTTTAATGCTCTTATCTACATGATACAATACTTTTAAAACAGTGCCTGAACCAAAAGATTTATTTACATATATTATATATACCATATATATAATATACTGGCTGAATCCCATTTCTCCATCTTACCCCTACCCCTTATCCCTACACCTTGGCCCTCGTAACCTGAGTTTTGCTTTGTTTTTGTTCCTCCTTATTTGATATTTTGTCTGTGTCTTGTCTCCTTGTGCTTGTGTCCTAGTTTTCTCCCCTGTCTTGTGTTGTTGTTTCTGTATTGAGTTTCCCCTTGAGCATCTGTGTTTTGGTTCCTGTTTTATTTTGAAGTCTGGGGGCGTTTCTCAATACCAAGTAAGCAAAGAACGGACTTGTGTTCTTGGGAAGACCGTACTTGCTAGCTGTACCTGGAAGACTAAACTCGCAAGTTCAGAAGCACACCAAAACGCAGTTGACAGTTTTGAGACGAAGTGTTCTTCCTGTTATTGCGCAACACCCCCA
>NC_045755.1:667009-667204 GCF_008692095.1 Etheostoma spectabile
GAGGGCGCTTGCCACTTTATAGTTAGCTTTGATCTGTGTATTTATAATAAAGCATGGACGGTCACCTTTTACACCGCCTTTGTTGTTTTGTTACATTTTCATTTAAAGTGCTATTAAGTGTCACGGGCCAATAACTGTATGAATAACGACACAACAGCGAGAAAAAATCCTTGTAACATTGTTCGGGATTCACTT
>NC_045755.1:667214-668001 GCF_008692095.1 Etheostoma spectabile
AGAAAAGAAACGTTAAAATAGGTATTAAAATTATAGAAGGACTGGGTAAAGTTAGCCACTGCCGTCGGTATACTTTTAATCGAGAAGCAGAAGAGGAGCCTGCGAGAGGATGAGGAGGATAGAGGAGGACTGAAAATTGTTTTAAATATCTTACAATTGTGGACCTGGCTTTCCTGTTCCATTGTTGTTGCTGCAGTGGTCTGTCTAAATGTGGGGCCAGAGGGGTCTGTGACTTGACTGCGTCACTGACCGACTCGCGAGGTCACATGTCCCGGCTGGCGATAGAAACGATCGCTCCGCCGGGGATGGTGGAGCTTTCCAACTCCGAAGGCTTTTTTAATTCACCATACATTTTTGTTGAACTGCCTATATTCAAAATCTACACAGCTGATTTCTCGCCTTAAAACATCTTAGAAATACCTTTATTGAATAGACGTAAATTTGTGAAAATCGTGTAACCGGAAACCATACCACTTTACCCCAATTGAATGCTGGGATACCGGCCCGCCAAGTTCACACAAGTTACCATCCGATGTATCCTCGGTAAAATGGCGTGTTGAGATCACATCGCGGGATTTTAACTGTTCTTGGCGAAATGCTAACTTGTGTATTGGGTCAGTACTTTGGACGCCCCAAACATACGTTTCACAAGAACACAAGAACACAAGTCCATAGAAGAACACGGATTGAGAAACGCCCTGGGTCTCTGTCTCGTCTTGTCTTTAGTTTTACTTCCTGTGTTTTCCCGCTCCTGATGTTTGCCACCTGTTTCCCAGCCCTCTTGTCA
>NC_045755.1:668011-669668 GCF_008692095.1 Etheostoma spectabile
GTTATCTCGTTACCCTGTGTATTTAGGGTCTGTGCTCCCCTCTCTCTTGTCAGATTGTTTTCGGACTTTGTTTGTTTCAGAGTGTTCCTATTGGAGTTCTCTCCCATGTTTGTTCCTGTGGCCTGTGTTCCCCTGTGAGTCTTTGTACTCCTTTTTTTGTCTTGCTTTTGCTTTTTTTCCCCTGGACCTCGGTGGATTTTGGGACTTTGTTTTGCATTCGTTAGATCCTCTGTTTGTGTGGACTCCTTATTTTCTGTGTGTGTGAAAATAAAACTTTGGGAAGCACTCTCCTGCCTGCCTTTCTCTGCTTTTGGGTCCTTATTCTGCTACTACATAACACAACCCCTCCGTCACATTTTTTTTCTCAGTGTCCCGTATCATAACCAACAACTATGTTCAAGTGCATGAACAGGAATTCATTGCAAATGATTACTTAATTAGTTAATTGTGAAAACTGTAGACATGCATGGAATTGCATTCAAGGCAGAGAACTGTGGGACTGTTGTGCAAATCAGCAATGTAACGTAAGCGATTAGCTTATCAAGCTAGCCATTTTTGAAGTTTCGATTAAGAACATGGACTGTATAGAGTACAAAACAAGACTGTCGTAACTTTTAAATCAATTATTTAATCTGAAAATAAATTTTTACGGGTCTCTGGTTGATTTGGCTGCCATTGTAGCCTGTAGCGCAATGTAATAAGGCACCAAAATCCGTCTAAATAATAAAATCCGCATAAATAATAAAATAAAAACTTTTCGGCTCTACACATTTCACGTGGATGACATTTTCCCATTCAACATGGCCGTTTTCGCTGAAAAGTGACTAGTTTGCATTTATACTTTTGCCGGCGCAAGTGTACAGCGTGCCTGTTTTGTTTCCGGTCCAGCTGGATCCGGTGTGGTGTTGTAGTTTTTCTAACGTTACTAGTTGTTGCAACAGCATGTGGGGAAAAAAACAACTACAAAGTTGGCAAGGCCAAAAAGAACGTTAATCTTGCAATAAAAAAATTGAAGCCGTTAAAATGGGTTGTCATGACGCCAATAATAACGCGTTAAACTGACAGCACTAATTAAGATATTTGCACACAAAACACACTTTATAAAAAACAATGTTTCATTAGACATTTAACTACCCAACTATTTTGTTTCCAGTTTCTAAAATGTGAGAATTTTTCTGCATTGAGTACTTTGAATACTTTAAGTACAATTCCCTGATTATATTTACATACCTTTAAAAAAGCCATACCTCCTGTCTTTTGTACTGCATGTACAAAATGTAGGATCACACTGATGTGATATAAACTGGACTTTTATTCACTCAAAACTGGAGCAACATGTGAAATGTGTATAGGCTCATTGTTTACTCTCATTACACACACTCAGCATAGGGTTAGCCTAACCCTAACCCGCAGCTTATAAAACATGACTTGTATGAATTGGCCAACATCTCAAAAAATCTCATAAGTATTGCTTTTAACTTAAATCATGTATTATAGTCAATGTGACTATTACACCTCCCTAAACAGAAAGAGCTTCTCTTACCCGTGTGTGCGTGTGCGTGTGTGTCAGTGGGTTTAAGCTGTAGTGCAGAATCAAATGAACTCACCTCAGGGGCTGGACGAGGTCCAATAAAAAAAAAAAATCCCAAGGTCCGAT
>NC_045755.1:669678-670715 GCF_008692095.1 Etheostoma spectabile
CGATTCTTTTGAAAAAATGAGGAATGAAGGTTTTGAAGCAGTTCTATTCTGGCCCCAGTGGTCCACAATCTTTCTGACTTCAATTGGTCACCTCACAGACTGTACCTTTAAGTTTGTGTTCGTTCGGATGACCAGATAGCTCAGTTGGGGTGGCTGTGGCTCAGTGGTAGAGCGGTTGCCAATCAGAAGGTTGGTAGTTTGATCCCTGCTGTCCCATGTCCTTGGGCAAGACACTGAACCCCAAGTCCCACCAATACTGCACATCGGAGTGTAAATGTGTGTGTGTATCTGATGAGCAAGTGGCACTTTGTATGGCAGCCTCAGACACAGTGTGTGAATGGTGAATGGTACTGAATGAATGGTCCTGTACTATGTAAAAGATTTGAGTAATCTAGAAAAGCGCGAAATATATATATATATGTAAACAATCCATTTACACTGGTAGAGTGGCCGTACATAGGTTTTACTCCAACCTGTAGCCCTTCATTCCCCCTCTCTCTCCCCTTTCCTATCTTCAGCTGTCCTATCAAAAATAAAGGCTGAAAAAGCATGAAAAAAAGTTTGTGTTTGTTGAATGGTCAATCAGAAATCAATACACAGGATTTGCTCAGTTAGTCTAAAACAATCTTTAGCAAATTTTATTGCAAGAAAAATACCAACTTATGCATAAGGATCAGATTTCCTTCAAGACAATTCTCTCTCGCCCTAACACCAACAAGTTTGTTCAGAGTCTGACCCTGAACCTGTCTTTATCCTTCTCTCTTATCCTCTCCCAGCTCCCCCTTCTCGCCACGGTGCACACCGCTGCTATCAGTGCACCTCGTCCAGACGCCTTCTTTCCCACTGTCTTTGCTCTCATTCTTCACACACTGAGCATGCACAGCTTACAAAACATGACGTGCATCAATTGTCCAACAGAAAATCTCATAAGTAATGCTTTTAACTTAAATCATGTATTATATTCAATGTGAATATTACACCTCCCTGAACTGAAAGAGCTTCTCTTAACCAAAAGTGTGTGTGTGTGTGTGTGTGTG
>NC_045755.1:670725-671698 GCF_008692095.1 Etheostoma spectabile
TGTGTGTGTGTGTGTGTGTATGTGTGTCCTACATCTGTGGGCGTAAGTTCTAGTGCAGAATCAGCTGAACTCACCGCGGGGGCTGTATGAGGTCCGGTAAGAAATCCCTAGGTCCGGGATCTTTAATCCGCTTCTTTTGAAGAAATAAGGAAGGAAGGTTTTGGACCAGCTCTATTCTGGCCCCAGTGGTCCAGAGTCTTTCTGACTCCAATTGGTCACCTCAAAAACTGCACCTTTAAGTTTGTGTTCATTGAATGGTCGATCAGAAATCAATACATAGGACTTGTTCAGTTAGTCTAAAATCAACTTTAGTAAATTAAATTGCAAGAAAACAACAACTTATGCATAAGGATCAGATTTCCTTCAAGACAATTCTCTCTCAACCTAACACCAACAAGTCTTTTCAGAGTCTGACCCTGAACCTCTTTGTTCTTCTATCTCGCCACGGTACACACACCGCTGCTATCAGTGCACCTCGTCCAGACGCCCTATTTCCCACCAAAGGATTTGCGCAAACCCATTACTAACCCTTTGATCTCTCCACATCTCTAGCATAAAGTTTTTTGCTACTGTGTTAATTATTTCCCTGAGTGCATTCTGTTTCAGCACTACACATGCTTCATCACTCAACAGAAAGAACAAGGCCAGGAATGGCTTAAAGCCTTTTACTAATATATTCAACAACATATGTTCGTCAGGCACTGTTAAGATAATTTATCAAAGAATGATAGAGTCACTGGAATCTGCTTCAAGCTGGTTTACTTGCAGCAACACTGCAAAAAGAGACGTGGTAAAACTGACACGTGTAGAATTTGGGGTGAGGGTGTTCCGGGACCACATGTGTGAGCCCTTTTAAAACAGAAATTGTGTCAGGTAATGTTACACGCGTTAACATGGGCTGGGTATACGGATCCTCAAAGGCGTCAGGGTTGGTGAGGATGTTTGAGGGGTGTTGGACAGGGAAAGGGGGGGG
>NC_045755.1:671708-672221 GCF_008692095.1 Etheostoma spectabile
GTTGAGAGTTCTCGTCTCTGCTCTGTCTCCCATGGAGAAATCTTTGCTCAGGTGGGGGATGTGGTGGATCACTACCGTGCTTTGTCTTCCTCTTGTTTGTTGTGAGATTTATCTTGTCTTGCGTCCTTGGCTGAGGGAGGAAAGTACATGGCCCAGGAAGAAAATAGGTTAGGATAGAGGTAAATAGCTTTACTCCTGGCTTGTTAAGGAAAAGTCCGTTTGCTTTTAAAAGATGTCTGGGGTCCCAGAAAATGATAAAATCATCAATGAACTGCAGAGAATGAACGGTGCACGCAGTTGAAAGCCATTTGTTCAGTGCCAACAGTCTGCTGAATCTCTCTGACTGGCGGTAAAGGGCCACTTATAAACAACGTTTGGGGAGTTGACTGTGTATATGCATGTATATGTATATGTATATATACACTCACCTATAGGATTAGTAGGAACACCATACAAATACTGTGTTTGACCCCCTTTTGCCTTCAGAACTGCCTTAATTCTACGTGGCATTGA
>NC_045755.1:672246-707793 GCF_008692095.1 Etheostoma spectabile
GTCAACAGGGTCTGGAAAGCAGTCTTTAGAAATGTGGCCATATGATAGGATTAGCATCTTGAGTTGATGGAGATTGTGGGAGTGCCATCCGCGGCCAAGCTCCGTCCACCCTATCCCCAAGAGAGCTCTATTGGGTGAAATTGGTGACGGTGGGTGGCCATGTTAGTACAGTGAACTCTTGTCATGTCAAGAAACCCATTTGAAATGATGTGAGCTTTGTGACATGGTGCATATCCTGCGGAAGTCAGCCCTTCAGAGGATGGGTCCATGGTGGCCATAAAGGAGGACATGGTCAGAAACACGGACCAGTGTGCCGTGCAATCTTTTAACTATGCCCAATTGACACTAAGGGGTTAAAGCGTCCAAGAAACATCCCCCACACCTATTACCCCACCACCACCCCAGCCGGCACAGTGGTACAAGCATGATGGACCATGTTTCTCATTCTGTTTCGCCAGATTCTGACTTACCATCGGAATGTTCTCAACAGCAAGACAGACTCTTCGACCAGGCAACATTTTTCCAGCCTTCAACTTGTCCAATTTTTGGTGGCTCTTGCAATTGTAGCCTCTTTTTCTATTTGTAGTGAGATGATGTGTTAACCCTGTGGAATCTTCTGCTGTGTAGCCACTCCCCGCCCCCTAACACGGTTGTGTTGTTGTGGACTCACAAATGCTTTGCTTCATACCTCGGTATGATACGAGTGGTTTTTCAGTCAAAAAGTGCTCTTCTACGCGAGAATACAGTCGGCCCATCTCCTCTGACTCTCTAGGGTCTCACACGGAGTGATTGAGGGGATGAAGGTTTTTACATCTAAGGGCTACCATGTCCGGGTGAACTGTCTACTAACATCTCAGACCGGGGACGTGAAGCGCAGAAGGGGATTGATACCAAACAGGGCCCAGTCGGTTGCGTATGCTTCTGTGCCCACCGGACTGGGCAGAGAAGTATGGATGACGCAAAACAATCTCTACGTGACTATCGGATGCTCGTATGACGTCTGAGGTCGGTGACAACCGTGATGGACAGTTCGTACAAAATCCCGAGTCAACCCTAAATTTGGATTGAAATTGAATCAACTGTTCCCACCCCCCCCCCCCCCCCCCCCCCCCCCCCCCCACCCCCCCTCCCCCCCCATCTCTGCCCGACAGGGGAAAACAATTTGCAGCTGACATTCTTCGCTTCCCTTGACTGGCTTTCTCTCCAGTCCGCGAGATGGTACTGAACTTTTCTCCTAACACAGACGTCTGATGCGCTACATTCACAACAACTATCTTCCACACACACACCATACACCACCCCCGCCTAACCAGACCCCGATCCGTCTGACGCTGCTCGTTTCTTTCTTTCTTGTGTTTCCACCTCACGTCCTGGTCAAGGCGGCGAACTGGCTGTTTTTGGCACAGTGCAGTCCATCTGTCTACCATTCACATACTCGCACACACACTCATAGTCAAGGCCGGACTGGACTGAGCGTTTTCAACACCCCACCGTTTGGTCTCCCACGCACTCACCACACATCACCATACCCAATTATCCTTGCATGTAGGAGTCTTGTGCATTATATTATGCTTGTACTATCCTGCGTCTGCTATCCTGTTCCAGAGTTGCATGTGGCGGCGCTTCACTAGCTGCGGCTCGGAGCTCAAACTCTCTAACTGTATTTCGTTGCATTGTACCTGTACATGTGTGTGACAATAAAGTGAATCTTCAAACTGATCATCTATTCGTGTCAGTACTGGGCATTTTTGTCACTTATTTTTAACATTTTCCTTTTTTTGAAATTTATTCACAACCACAGTACAGAGGGCGCAACATGTTTCTAGCCCTAACATCAATTGGATCGTGTAGATTGGTAACTCATATTACAGAAGAGAAGGTGTAAAAGAAGAAGTACGGACCACACACTGAAATGTCACTGGTCCAAGTCCCGTATGGACTCAAAAAGTACGGAGTGTGAATAGGTGCTGGGAGAATAGCTACTTCACCTCCTTGGGGCACTGCAAGTGCTCTTGATCAAGGTCACCATACACCCCCCAACCCGCTCAGGGTGCTTGGTTTGGCTTCACTCCTTCTGACATCTTCTCATTGTACATGTAAAGATCCTGGCTGTGTGTGTGTAGTTCAGTACTGTGTGTGATAACTACACAGTGGGGACACAGCGTGTATTGTAATTTCCCCATTGTGGAGTAAATAAACGATTAAAATTAAAAATGTAACACTGTTAGAATACACAGAAGTGAATATCTGGAAATGGGGCGAGGAGACTTCACTATGATTAATGCACCTTTAGTGTCAGATGTCGATATCATACATCTGATGGGGCAATAGACCCGTTTCCTCACTGAAACAATACACCACACACACACCACCGACCACTTTCCCTCATCTGTGAACAAGGATCATTGTCGCGAATTGCTACTAACACAACACAACCCATATTGAGGTTTAAACCAAATTAATTCCAGTCAACTTCCTCCCATGGTATAATTAGTGGGGCTGTCATCCTCGAAAGGGTCCTGCTTCTGTCATTACCATGACACTTGATTGAATACCACATCATCGAGATTACTTCTCCCTAGCAAATAGTAATGTACAGAACCCTGTGTTACACAATACTGTCCTAAATACACGCTGAAGTGATTAATATAGCGTTTTAATCTGTCCACCATGCTCACACGACACATCGCCTAGTTTCATTACGCCTTTGTATTACAGTATTTTTTACCATATGTACTGGTTCTTTTTTGACTGCCAAATAGGCACCGGCCACATCCCACGCACCAAGTCCACCCCACAGACACACACAGCACGAATGGGATTACAACCACACACATAGGTGTGCAAAACCTTCTGTATGCGTTTGTGCTTCCATAGGAACACCATCAACCTAGGGTTGAGTGGCCGATTGCCAGGTGTAGGCCATAAAGGGATGGACATGGTCAGAAACAAGGCTCAGGTAGGCCGTGGCATTTAAACGATGCCCAATTGACACTAAGGGGCTTAAAGCGTCCCAAGAAAACATCCCCCACACCATTACACCACCACCACCAGCCTGCACAGTGGTACCCAAATTGGACATAGTTGAAGCTGGAAAAATGTTGCCTGGTCGTGAATGAGTCTGTGCTTCTGTGAACATTCCGATGGTAAGTCAGGAATCTGGCGAAACAGAATGAACATGGATCCATCATGCTTGTACCACTGTGCACGGCTGGGTGGTGGTGGGTAATGGTGGGGGGATGTTTCTTGGACGCGTTAACCCCTTAGTGTCAATTGGGCATAGTTAAAAGAATGCACGGCCACTGAGTCCTTGTTTCTGACCATGTCTCCTTTATGGCCACAGGACCCATCTCTGATGGCTGACTGTCCGCAGATAATGCACCATGTCACAAAGGCTCACATCATTTCAAAGTGTTGGTTTCTTGAACATGACAAGAGTTCACATGTAACTAAACATGGCCCCACGCACCAATTCTCACCCAATGAGCCTTTGGGGATAGGGTGGAGGAGTTGTGCCGCGGATTGCATCTCCCACAAATCTCCATCACGGTCAAGATGCTAATCCTATCATATGGGCACACATTTATAAAGACTGCTTTCCAGACCCTGTTGACTCAATTCACGTATAATTAAGGCAGTTCTGA
Source organism: Etheostoma spectabile (assembly GCF_008692095.1). Taxonomy (NCBI): domain Eukaryota; kingdom Metazoa; phylum Chordata; class Actinopteri; order Perciformes; family Percidae; genus Etheostoma; species Etheostoma spectabile. The sequence continues at coordinate 675,891 of NC_045755.1, forward strand.
GGCAAAGGAGGGTTACAACACAGTATGATGTTGTTCCTACTAAGCTCTATAGGTGGTGTATTACATAACATAGACATGCATATACCAGTCAACTCCCAACGTTGTTATAAAGGGGCCTTTACCGACGCATTCAGAGTGATTCACAGACTGTTGGCACTACCAATGGCTTTCAACTGCGTTTTGCACTCTTCATTCTCTGCAGTTCCTGATGGATTTTACTATTTTCCTGGGCACCCCCAGACATATTTTAAAAGACAACGGTACTTTTCCTTAACAAAGACCGAGTAAAGCGATTTCCTACTCCTAACCTATTTTCTCCTGGGCCATGTAACTTTCCTCCCTCAGCCAAGGACCAAACAAGATAAATCTCACAAACAAACAAGATGAACAAGCACGGTATGTCACCACATCCCCCACGAGCAAAGATTTCTCATGGGAGACAGAGCAGATGACGAGAACTCTCACCCACCCTCCCCCCCCCCTTTCCCTGTCCAACACCCCTCAAACTCCTCCACCAACCTGACGGCCTTTGAGGATCCGATACCCCAGCCATGGTTAACGCGTGTAACGTACCTGACACAATTTCCTGTGTTAAAAAGGGTCACCACAGGTGTCCCGCGGAACCCCTCACCCCAAAGTTCTACACGTGTCAGTTTTACCACGTCTCTTGTGCAGTGTTGCTGCAAGTAAACCAGCTTGAAGCAGATTCCAGTGACTCTATACATTCATTTGATAAATTATTTAACAAGTGCCTGAACGAACACATGTTTGTTGAAATATTTAGTAAAAGGCTTTAAGGCCATTCCTGCGGCCATGTTCTTTCGGTGATGATGAAGCATGTAGTGCTGAAACAGACTGCACTTCAGGAAAATAACACAGTAGCAAACACACTTTATGCTAAGATCGTTGAGACAAAAGGGTTAGTAAGGGGTGTGCGCAAATCCTTTGGTGGGAACTAGGTGCGTCTGGGACGAGGGGCACTGATAAGCAGCGGTTGTTGTACACGTGGCGAGATACGAAGACAAAGAGGTTCCAGGGTCAGACCATGAAAAGACTTGTGGTGTTAGTGAGAGAGAATTGTATGAAGAAATCTGAATCCTTATGCTAGTTGTTGTTTCTTGCAATTATATTACTAACGTTGATTTGAACTAACTGAACAAGTCCTATTGTATTGATTTCTGATCGACCATTCCATGCCACAAACTAAAGGTTGCAGTTTTGAGGGACCAATTGGAGTCAGAAAGACTTGCTGGACAATGGGGCCAGAATAGAGTGGCCAAACCTCCGTCCTTACTTTCTTCAAAGAAGCGATTAAAGATCCGGACCAGTGTATTTCTTACCGAAGACCTCATTACAGCCCCCGGTTGAGTTCAGTATCTCGGCACTAGAAACTTACGCCCACAGATGTAGGACACACATACCCACACACACACACACCCCACAACACCACACACCACAAACACTCTGTTGGTTAAGAGAAGCTCTATGTTCAGGGAGTGTATATGTCACATTGAATATAATAATGATTACAGTTTAAAGCATTACTTATGAAGTTCTGTGGACATGAGCACGATCATGTTTGTAACTGTCATGCCTCAGTGTGTGAAGAATGAGAGCAAAAGACCTGGGAAAGAGAGCGTCTTTGACGAGGTTCACTGGATAGCCCGCGGTGTCAACCGTGGCGGAAGGGGGCTGGGCTTAGAGGATAAGAGAGAAGGATAAAGACGGTTCAGGGTCCAGACTCTGAACACTGTTGGTGTTAGGGCGAGAGAGAATGGCTTGAAGGAAAATCCCTGTCCTTATGCTAAGTGGTATTTTCTTGCCAATAAAATGTGCTAAAGATTGTTTTAGACTAAGGAGTCAACATGTGTATGATTTCTGTTGGACCATTCAACAAACAGCAAACTTTTTTCATGTTTTGCAGGACCTTATTTTTGATAGACAGCGGACTGAAGATAGACAGGGGAAGAGAGGGGGGAATTAAGGGCTCCAGTGTGGCGTTAAACAACCTAGGTACGGCCACTCTACATGAATGGATTGTGTATCTAATATAGATATTTCGCGCTTTTCTAGATACTCAAATCTTGACCTAGTAAGGACCATATCTCTCAGTACCTCACCATTCACACAACACGCTGTCTGAAGGCTGGCCAGTACAAAGTCCACTTGCTCCTCCGATACACACACACATTACACTACCGATGTGCGTATTGGTGGGACTTTGGGTTCAGTGTCCTTGCCCACAGGACATGGGACAGCAGGATCAAACTATACCAACCTTCTGATTGGCAAACCGCTCTACCACTGAGCCACAGCAACCCCAACTGAGCTTCTCTGGTCATCCAACGAACACAAACTTAACGGTAAGTCTGTGCAGGTGACCATGAAGTCAGAAAGATTGTGGACCACTGGGGTCCAGAATAGCACTGTTCAAAACCTTCATTTTCCATCATTTTTCAAAGAATCGGATCAAAATATCGGACTTGGGATTTTTTTTTTTTATTGGACCTCGTCCAGCCCCGAGGTGGAAAGGGGTTCATTGATTCTGCACTACCGCTTAAACCCCCTGACACACAGCCACAACCACCCACTGGTTCCAGAGAACTCTTTCTTTTAGGGAGGTGTAATAGTCACATGACGATAATTACATGATTTAAGTAAAAGCAATACTTATGAATTTTTTGAGAGTTGGCCCAATTCATATCAAGTCAGTTTTATAAGCTTGACTGGGTTAGGGTTAGGCTTAACCCTATGAGACGCTGGTGTAATGAGAGTAAAACCTGAGACCTATACACATTCCATGTGGTCTCCACGTTTTGGATTGAATAAAAGTCCAGTATCTCACATCGGTGATCCTACTTTTGGTACCTGCAGTTACAAAGACAGGAGGGTATGGCTTTTTTATAAGGGATGTAAATAATCAGGGAGATGTACTTAAAGTTTCAAAGTATCAATGAGAAAAATTCTCACATTTTAGAAACTGGAAAACAAAAATAGTTGGGTTAGTTAATGTCTAATGAAACATGGTTTTTATAAAGTGTGTTTTTGTGTGCAAAAATCTTAATTAGTGCTGTAGCTTTAGCGTTATATTGGCGTTCATGACAACCCCATTTTAAAGGCTTCAATTGTTTTTATTGCAAGATGAACGTTCTTTTTGGCCTTGCAACATTGAGTTGTTTTTTCCCACATGCGTTGCAAATAGTAAACGTTAGAAAACTACAACACCACAACCAGGATCATCTGGACGGAACAAAACAGGCACGCTGTCACTTGGCCGGCAAAAAGTAAATGCAATAGTCACTTTTCCGCGAAAACGGGCCTGTTAATGGGAAAATGTCATCCCAACGTAAATGTTAAGCCGAAAGAGTTTTAATTTTATTATTTATGGCGGAATTTTAATTAGTGAACGTATGTTTGGTGCCGTTATCCATTGCGCTACAGGACTACAATGGCAGCAAATCAACCAAACCCGTAAACAATTTTTTTCAGATAAATATAATTGATTTAAAAAAGTTACGAAGTCTGTGTTTTGGTACTCTATACAGTCCATGTTCTTAATCGAAACTCCAAAAATGGCTAGCTGTGATAGCTAAGATCGTTACCGGATTGCTGATCTGCAAACGATCCACCCGGTCTCTCCTGAATGCATTCCATGCAGTCTAACATTTTCACAATAAACTATTAAGTAATCATTTGCACATGAAGTTTCCTGTTCTGACTTAGACCTAGGTTGTTGTTATATACGGGACACTGAGAAAAAAAAGTGTGCGGAGGGGTTTGTGTTATGTATAGCAGAATAGAGTACCACACAAGCCGAGAGAAGGCAGGCAGGAGAGGCTCCCAAACGTTTTATTTTACACACACAGAAAATAAGGATCCACACAAACAGGACGGATCAACGATGCAAAACAAAAGTCCCAAAATCCACCGAGGTCCAGGAAAAAAAAGCAAAGCACGACAAAAAAGGAGTACAAGACTCACAGGAACACAGGCCACAGGAACAACATGGGAGAGAACTCCATAGACCACTCGAACAACAACAGTCCGGAAAAACAATCTGACAACGAGCTAGGAGCACAGACCCTAATACACAGTGTACGAGATAACGAGAGGCAGGTGACAAGAGGGCTGGGCAACAGGTGGCAAAACATCAGTGATGCGGGAAAACAAGAAGTAAAACTAACGACAGGACGAACAGAGACCAGGGGCTTTTCTCAATCCGGGTTTCTCTAGGCCTGGTTCTTGTGTTCTGTGAAAACGTACATGTTTGGTGGTCCAAAATACTGACCCATACACAGTTGAGCATTTCAGCCAAGAACATAAAATCCCGCGGATGTGATTCTCAACACGCACATTTTAACCGAGGATACCAATGCGGATGGTATGCGTGATTGTGACTGGGCCTGGTTATCCCAGCATTCATAGGGTAAAGGAATGGATGTTTCCGGTGACACCGATTTTCACAAATTTACTCTATTCATAAGTCATTTCTTAAGATGTTTTAAGTCGAGGAAAAATCCAGCTTGTAGTTTGAATATAGCATTCAACAACAAATGTATGGTGAATTAAAAAAGCCTTCGGAGTTGGAAAGCTCCAACATCCCGGCGGCAGCTTGCTACGCCAGCCGGGAAGACTCCTCGCGGCTCGTCAGTCAGTCACTCACGACCCCTCTGGACCCACATTTAGACAGACCCTCTGGCCCCACATTAGACAGACCATGACGCAACAACAATGTAAAGGACAAGCCAGTCCACCGATTGTAGATATTAAACATTTTTCAGTCCTCCTCTATCCTCCTCATCTCTCGCAGGCTCCTCTTCGGACTTCTCGATTAAAAGTATACCGCTCGCAGTGCGAACGTTTACCCGTTTCTATAATTTAATACTATTTTAACGTTCTTTTCTGCTTTCATTAAAAGTGAATCCCGAACCATGTTACAAGGATTTTTTCTCGCTTGTGTGGTTTGTCTATCACAGTTATTGGCCACCGTGACACTTAATAGCACTTGTAAATGAAATGTACAAAACAACAAAGGCGGTGTGTAAAGGTGACCAGTCCATGCTGTTATTAATATACACAGATCAAGTAACTATAAAGGCAGAGCCCTCTGTGCTTGGGGTGTTGCGCACTAAACAGTGAAGAACTTCGTCTCAAAACTGTCACTGCTTTTTGTGTGCTTCTGACTGCGAGTTTAGTCTTCCAGGACACGCTAGCAATCAGCGTCTTCCCAAGGCACACAAGTCCGTTCTTGCTTACTTGGTATTGAGAAACGCCCCAGGACTTCAAAAAAAACAGGGAACCAAAAACAAGAGACAGGGTGAAAACTCAATACAGAAACAACACACACAAGACAGGGGAGAAAAAACTAGGGCCACCAAAGCACAAGGGAGACAAGCACAGAACAAAATATCAAATAAGGAGGAACAAAAACAAAGCAAAACTCAGGTACGAGGGCCAATCGTGAAGGGTATAGGATGAGTGGGTAAGATGGGAATGGATCACCAGTTTATAATCATGGTATAATAATATGTTAAATAAATCTTTTGTTCAGCACTGTTTTAAAGTATGTATCATGTAGAATAGAGACATTAAAATGAAGTGAATAAAGGGACATTTAGATAGATAAAATGTCGATAGTTGCAATTAAATGCGAGTGAACAGTACATTTCATACAATTAATCACGATTAAATATTGTAAACCGTTGACAGCTAATGCTTAATGTTGAAGTACCAGTAACCTAGAGCTGTCAGATGAAGTAGGGAGTAAAAGTACAATATTCTTCTCAAATATGTAGCGGAGAGAAATAGCAAGTGGCATGACATAAAGACCTCAAATTTGTGCCCTTAGTACATGCCACCACCGGCGATGAGTTCTACGAACAAATGCGATTTTCCCTCATGTTTTGTATTTGTGAGATTAACTGCAGTAATACCATTTTGCTGCATGATTTTTGCTGGGTCCAGATCAGGATATGAGGGAAAATGACAAACAACGTTGCAGTATCATAAACCCCTACAATATTTTGAGAAAAACATTTTAAGCTGGAAGCTCAGAAGCCACCCCTCACCTCCACCCCTGCTAAGAACTTTCTGAAGGGGCTACCAATGGGACACACCTTCAACTGCTGGCATAAGTCTTTGGTCTGCCAACCCTCTTTATTTTTCACAAGCATGAGTAACGATATTCTCCAATCAAATAACCATACATATGTAAATTTTGACTTGTGCCGCCTTTATACAGCCCGGGGATCCTAAACATAAGGGCATTGAGTCTGAAATGTGGTCAACCAAAATGTTATTCAAGTTTATATAATACGCAAACACAACAGGTGCTCATTTACCTCCACCAACAGCTGATAAGTTGTCGGACCTTAAGATTTGAAAGAGAACATATTGAAGAATGGGGGGGTAGATAGGGGCAGGGCTGCATCAACGAGTGTCTGTTAGAAAACACCAGGTGGAAAAGGGCACAGGTTCAACTAAGCTATTAAAGTATTATGTAGTCATTTTTTTTTTATTAACCTTGTGGTTGATCTCCTTTGACCATGAATTTCCCCTTATCTCAACGTTTTCATTTTGTTTTTAACAAAGTTTTTTTTTTTTCGTAAATTTTGACCTCTTTTCAACATTTGTTTTCACCGTTATTCGACTTCCTTTATTCAGATATAAAAAAAACAAACAATCTTTAGAAAACAACTGCGGGTTGCCACGTATGATGTTGAAAAACTCCGCTAAAGTGGCAGCTGTGCACATGAACCGTCGTTTGTAGTCCAGCCTATAAAACCGAAGAAGAAAAGAGCGGAGCGCTCATAATATGCCCGGACACGCTCTCTCTCCTCAGTGGACGTTGAGACGACACAAGTTTTGTTAGTGAGGACTTCCAAAGAAGGTGGCGCAGCGAACGGAATCCCGGTTTTTTTTCTTCATACCCCTTTGACTTGATGGATATCATGAATGGAGGGTCCAGTTTTAACTCGGTGAAAAACCAAACGTGGGAAAAAACAGACTATTAGATTAGCCTACTTGCTGTGCAGTGCTGATTAATGTGTTAATTAGAGGGACATGCGGAGTCTGGTGTAGGCGGTATAGTACATAGTTTTACGCTTAGAGAATACTAACGACATTTGTAGATCTGTCTGTACTTAAGTTGTTCTGTGAGTGGTAGCTACTATCGGCACATTTTCAAAAAGTTGGACCAACGTCTGTTGAATTGTGGTGTCGTGTAAACGTTCCTGTAACGTTGAGCACACATACGCCGTCGGCAAAATATTGAAAAACGCACAACTTATTAACTGTGCGTTCAGTATAAATATGAAGTCTCGTATTCACATAGATTGTTGATTAAAAAGGTTTGTGTCCGTAATCTGTACAGTAAACGTTACGAGTTACTACGCCATTGTTCGGGCCGTGCCTCTTGTGATTTAAAACCATAGTATAATTCAGTCGGTCAAGTGAGAAATAGCCAAATTTTAAACCCAAAACCGTTTCTACCAGTAAGTAAACTTTAAAAGTGTTGGTAAAGTGGGGCATTTCAAAAGGATATTGGGATAGAAACTAGCGCACTGTTGACCCAGCAGTACTACGGGCCTTCGAACATGGCAGTTTTTAACACTTTCGCGTGAAATTGTCCTTTAGGCGATATAGATGCACATGCAGGTTTTAACCCGCTGAATAAAGTAACGTATTTTCACTAACTGATAAACTCAAGTGACTGAGTGCGATGTGACAACAAAGTAACGCAGAGAGATGGAGTGATGAGAGAAAGATTAAGATGGTAAATTGAATAATGTACATTTAAGCTTTAGAGCAGGCCTCTTTAAGTCTCCCAAACATTATCTTAGGCCTAAACGCATGGAAGAAGTGTAGAAAACGGAAACAATGCAGAGGGTGTGTCGCCGCGACTATCTGTACTTTTACAGACCCATGTACTCTGTCTGCAGTGGTGTCAGTGCATGGGATGAGGCGGAAGTTGAATGAGCCATGTATTTAAATATCTATCAGTTAGAGTTTGGACGTTAACCATGCCAAAAAAAAAAACAAACCATCTTTTTTTGTTTATTCAGCGGTGCTGCGATCTAAATCAAATTTCTGTTTGACTATAGGCCTTTCTCAGATTACATAGAGTAAACACCTGTCAAAACACAATTATGTAACTATTAGGATGAGCGCAGTACGACATTATCGTATCTGTTATCACATGAATTATCTGTATCCGTGATCCGTACTCGGGGCTAAACCGGAAGTGGTTAGATGTAAACCCGGAAGGGGATCGTGTTCTTTGAAATGTGCGGGCTGTAGATAAGATAAGATCATGTGTTTATTGAGTCCCCAATGGGGAAATTACTGCAACTACCTCGTGTACACACTTTCGTTTAGTACTTCCCCACTCACACACATGCCTGAAATACAACACATGCTCAGCGGACATACATGCACTAGACATGGAATGTCCAGAGGTGAGTGGGCTGCACGCTGAACCAGCGCCCTGAGCGGTCGGGCTGCCTGCTCAGGGCCTGGCAGTGCCAGGGTGCACTTGCAACTCCCAGCCACCAGTCCACGCTCTCAAACACTTTTTGGGCTCCATACGGGGATGATGAACCAGGACGCTCCGTCATGTTAGTTCAAGCAGCCATTGATATGAGTTTGAACAAAAAAATTTTTAAATTTATCGCTGATTTGAAAATATTTACATGACACATAAGCCTTCAGATCAATGGTGTTGTCATGCGTTAAAAAACAAAAACCAAACAAAATATACAAAACGTGTGGCACCAAGATACACACATGCTTTGTAAATATGAATAACATGTATATGAACAAAGGTGTTACTCAATATAACTTTCTTTTTTTAACTTTTTTTTTTTTATGATCGTATGTTTATTTCTTTTATTTTTTATTATTTCCACACTGTGTGCGTGTGTTGTGTTGTGTGTGTGTGAGAGTAAGTAGCGCCACACACAGAGATGCAGAGGGCGGGGTGCAAGCTGACGTAAAAAAACATCTCGATGGCATAGACGCGACGGCTGCATGCGAAAACCGACTTTCCCAGATAACCTCCGGTTAAAGTATAATAGTTACTCCAAACCAGAGGAGAGAGAGAGAGAGAGAAGAGACTCAATCGAGCACGGATATTGATCCTACTACTCGTATAGATTGTACTCACAAAAGTGACTTTATCAGTACGGATACTCGGTTCAAGCCGGAACTTGGAACTCACCCCCTAGGAACTATTGTCAATGCACTCCGGCTTAATTCTTGTATCTTGGTTTGTTCTAGGTACATGTTTACATGCTTTGTGTTCCAAAAAAGGATGTATAGGTGGAATGATGTGCTGATGAAGAAAAATTCACATTATTCCGGCGGCCGATTTTCGTTTTTACTTCCCATGGCTGCTGACACTGCATACTGTCAATATGGCTCTGTGGTGCCTGTTCTTTAATCTCCTGCCTGATATGAACCAGTACATGGTTGGCCAGTGGTTTGTACTTATCGGGCTCCCGTTTTGTTACTAGTAAGCAGCAGGAGCCTAACTGCATCAGGGTGTGGTATATAGCAGGATTTTGTACAGGACATTCACAAACGTAGATGTGCAAGGCGGTTATCACTGGGTAGGTAATGGTTAGTTCCATGGCTTTTGCAGGGCGGACAGCGGCACAAGCGACTCAACTGCAAGGCTGCAGAACGTACATGTGTCTGCAGGCAAAACAGTGACGCATGGTGGTGGTTCCTTGCCATTTTGGGGTCTAGCCTTTCTGCAAATTAGGTTGGAGTCTTGGTTCGATTAAATGCTGTCCTCAATGCTGAGAAAATACAGGTAGATACTTATCCATCATGCAAGACCATCAGTGAGGATTATGATATGGCCCGAATTTACTTCGATCGCAGGACAACGTCATTCAAAACCTCTATCAGTGTAAAGAAGAACAAGAAGCCCGGAAGATATGGCTTGGCCCACACAGTAGTCCTGATCTCAGCGAGTGTTGGGATTATGAAGATATAGGATTTACCGGAGGCCTACATCCACAGAAGATTCGGTGGTTAGCTCTCCAAAATGTTTTGCTGAACAACCTACTACCTACCACCTACCAGTTCTCAAAAACTGAACAGTGTACAAAGCTAATTGATGCTGTATTGAAACAAAGGTTCTCACACACCAAAGTTGTATTGATTTGTATATCATCTTCTGTTCATGCACTGCATGTTGTTTAATGACAAGGCACGTTTCTCCACCACACTCGCCCCTCCCCCCACTGTTCAGGGGGCCGGTCCAGCAATGGTAGCCTCTCACCTCTGATGTATTTCAGGCCTGTGTAGTCGATATAAAATAGTGTAAACAATAAAATTAATTAAAATATTATAAGCTAAAACAGGCCTTTGTTGTTAAAGGAGCAAGAATATATGACTATGTACACAAAACACTTGGGCTGGCTTCCCAGTTCCCGCTCGAACCACAGAGTGACTGAGGACCTGTATTTGGACTCTGTGTATGGAGATTGTCTAGTTATCATTAGTACATAAAAACATTAGTCTATATTTACAACTCTGTTGCCTCATAAAGTCCAAAGTAAGATTAACGCTTTTCTACCAGATTCAGTTCTAGAATACTACCACAACCACACATGTTACTATACACTTGTTTTAACTAGTGGTAGGATAGGATTCCTTTGTAAACTTAGTGGTAGTAGCGGGGGAGGTGTTGGGCAAGGAGAAATTAGTACGAAAGTTAAGGGTAATAAATGTTACAGTGTAGGTTTCAGTGGTACGCCTGGCGACGATGGGCAAACCTAGCAGCCCGCGTCCCCCTTCCACCAGTCCTAAGACTAAGCTAAATTTCCATCCTGGCCATTCCCTTGCAACTGCTGGTTTTAAGTGAAAGGCGTGCGTTCGGCCACATTGCGTACAGAACCCAGTTGACCGCGGTTTTCTTTCTCCATGAAAAAGAGGTCAAGGAGCACTTATAAAATTCCACACCCCCGGTTGCACCGATCCCGCTCCAGTGCTGCTCGATGAGACAGAACCCATTTTTGACGTTTCTGCATTTATTAGGTGGCTGTTTCTGATTTGTTACTGGAATGGGCCGTTACTGCCAGTGTTTTTTCGTAGATTTTAAGATTACATAAATTTTTCAAGACTTCTGAACCGGTTTACAATCTGCTTTGACTGGAAGTTACATGTACAGTCAAATGCAAAGAGTGTTGCACTTATTACTCCATGCATCAAGATATCAAATTTTCATACACATGATATGTCTATTTTTTTTTTTTTTTTTTCCTTTCCGCCAAGAGCACAATGACATGCGCTAGGTAAGCTAAGCACCGTGGGTCTCTGAAATTTTGCCGGGGCACAGTCTACTGCTCTCCTAGGTCTCACTGTGGGTGTCCAGGTTACAGCCGTTTCATTCTCCATTGCCTATGGTGGAAACTATGTGCCAAATGTGTTCCTAGGCGCAACTTTGAGTGTATAAACCAAATGCTTACTTGGTTGAGCTATCGTAAAATACCTGCATTTACATTGAGAGTATTACGTATGTCCGGCAACGCGCCCCGGTATCTCGGCGTACGGACCACGTGGAAAAATAAATACATTGGGAACTTACATGCGGTTTTTATTTTTTTATAATCAAGCTTGATTTCACCTGGCCAATCATAATGAAGGACATACTTGAACAATGCAGAGCCTAAGTAATCGGGCACTGTGCACGGACTTTCGGGTATGACCTTTTTTGAACAGGGTCTTTGCCAAGCCCGGTGTGTGCTGTGTGTGTTTTTCATTGTAACTCTGTTAAAAAAATTTGTAGTATTATAGCATTTTTAGTTGAGACATGAGGTTAAAAACAAATGGGGGCTTTGGCCTGATAGAGAACGGGGGAAAAGGGGTGGAGACAGGAAGCTGTTTAGCACTTGGTGCCTTTCCAGTAGATTTGATGTTCTAGCTTATGATAAAACATGGTCAAACTGGACACTGTTCAGATGTTGTCAGGAGCAAGAGCGATGTATTAATTGATCCATTGTTTGGGAAAAGTATTTAAAGGAATGAGCTGCAAATTTCTCGGTCATGTTGTGGTGGTCCGCACAGTAAAAATTTCTGCTGCTATGGTAGGCTGCGAGGGTTCAGGAACAGTACATGCCAATAAGTTGGGTACACCGTCATTCAATCGCATTTTTATTTCATATTTACATCTAGATTATAACTGAAGGCATCTAACCTTGAAACGAAACACGTGGATATTATGTACGTATACAAAAAAGTGTGATAATAACTGAAGAAATGTCTTATAGTCTTTCTTCCAAATGTAGCCACCTTCTGTCTGCAAATAGCCACCCTTGGTGTGTCCCTCTATGAGCTTTCAGATGGGTGTAACCCTGAATGGTTTGCCACTTCACAGGGGTCCGTTCAGGTTATTGTAAAATTTCTTGTGTTATATGGCGTTGGAGACATCAATTGTGTTGTGTGCAGAGACAGTGTACACAGCTCCGGACAGCCAAATTGGACATCGGTTAGAATTCATATTATGGCAAGAACCAGTTCGCTAAGAGAAACAAGGTCATCATTGACTTTAAGAAATCAGGTCAGTCCGGTAAAATTGGCAAAACTTTGTGTCACCAATGCAGGTCACAAAACACAATAAGCGCGACAAAAAAATTTGCTCATTTGAAGGACCGCCACCAGTACCAGGGAAGCCAAAAGAGTCCCCCTCTGCTGACTCAGGATAAGGTTATCTGTCATCCCAGCCCAGAAAGTAGCTGCAAATTTACTTCAAATTAGAGATATATAATACCAACAGAGTTCTAGCAACAGAACCATCTAGAGAACAACGTTAAACGAGGAGACTGCGCAAATCAGGGCCTATGATCAAATAGCACGCTAGGAATACCTCTGCGTAGAGCCGGCAACAAGCAGAAGAGATTTGTGTTGGGCCAAGGAAAAACAGGAATGATGATTACACCCATGGAAATCTGTGTGCTTTGTATTCCAATTTGAGATCTTGGGTTCAGATTCCGGCCCTGTACTTTGTGCGAGGCAGAAAAAGTGGAGCGGTATGGAGTTCTAATGCCTGGTTTCCACCGTGAAGACATGGAGAGAATTGTGTGGGGGATGATTTGCTGGTGGACACTGTTGGGGATTTATTCCAAATTGAAAGCATAACTACCATCATGTCCACAGCATCCTGCTCACTGCCATTCATCCGTTTGTGTTTAGTTGGACCAGATTTATTTTTTCGAGCAGGAAATGACCCCAACCTCTCCGGCTATGTGTTGACCTGTTTGGGGTATAGCTGGACCTCAAGTGAAATCAAGGCCAACAAGTGCTAAGCAATCACTGGAACCCTTCAAGACTGTTGTGAAATCATTTCAGGTGACTACTCTAAAGCGCTCAGAGAACTGCAAGAGTTGTTCAAACATTAATCAGAGCACGGTGGCTACTTTGAAGACCTAGAATAAGAAGAAGACTATGAAATTACAGTAATGGTTGCATACTTTGGGTTCCAAGTGGTCATAAAGGAATATTGATGCCTCAGTGATACAATCTCACAAACAGTGTAACTCAGTCATCGAAACGGTCCAACGATACAACGCAGTGACTAATACGGTCTGTCGCTGCACATATATGCATGTGACTTGAACGGTAGGCTATACTTCAGCATTTATGAAAATCACTCTGTAATACCTACTCTGGGTTCTCATCATATTGCTCTCAGTTCGTTGAGGCCAACTCCTTTTGTGCTTTCCCTCCCTAACCTCCGTTTCGGCTATGCCTTCTTCTGCCGTACGGCAACACCATTTCCGTCAGCAGAGCGGATTGTTTTGGTCTATTCGTAAAGAAGCTACTTAGATACTTCCAACGTCACCTGAGGTCCCCTCCTCTCATGGCCCCCTGCCAGCCTTTTCTGGTTGCTGATCCCAGAGAGGTCGGTGCTCGTGACTTGACCGACCAGCGGGTAGGGAAACGCTCTCCCATTAGGAATGTCCCCCGGGAGGGTAGCCTCTGTGGCTGGCAGAGGTAAGACCTTGAGAAAGAGACTAGCAACTCAATACCATGAGTCCTTTGTTTCCCTAGCACACCATTAGCTAGGTATTTTATTTTATAAGAGAAAAGAACAAGAAGTTCATGCGTAAAAGATCAGCATTTAAACCCTTAGAACCAGTCGGTTCAAATTGGGTAGTCCTCTGGCGTTTCGAAGTCCCTCTTTTCCTAGGCCTCTAAAGCACCGCTGGGTACTCATCGCTGCGCTGTTACCGAGCTTTCATACTTTATGTGCAATTGAAACATCCCCGAACGCATGCGGGGCATTTCGTTGTTGTCTTATCTCCTATGTAAATTAACACCGAAGAGGCCACAGGAACACCTAAATTTAGTCATACAGAACATTCTTCTTCCGCATAAAGGATGCGTGCCCTGACAGGGCGTTTTTCTTAGAAATCTAACTCCTGCTTGGCTACACTGGGCCTCTTGCCTGTCCGAATTTTTCCACTGATTCAATATTCATAGCATGTAGGACTTACCCCAGCTTAGTGCGTTCCTTTATTGCAACTACCATGTTCAGTCTCTGTAAACAGAGGGTATGGGTTACTAGTATCAAATACAGCACTAATTGCTTAAACGAGATTCTTCCAGTTTGGTGGAACGCCATTTATTTTTCCTGACATTTGCTTTAATTTTGGGATAGGGCTGCAAATTAATCGAATTTTTCGCATCACTATTTTGACTTTCCCACGACAATTTCGGTTTTTTTTTTTGTTTTTTTTTTAAGCGTCATTTCTAGAACGCTCCGGTTTTTTGCAAAGCCCTCTACCGCTCCGTAACCCGTCTGCTCATGTGCCAGTCAGAGTAGTTCCCTGCACCCCGTGCACTTAGTTTTCTAGATGTAAACGTCCGAGGACCGAGTACTGGAGAAAAATCACAGATAGCAGCTTTTATATTTGGGCATAAGGTTTACCGTAAGCGCAACATTGTCCCGTCTGTTTTTTCAGAAACAGCGGGCCATGCTACTCGGTGCTATAGCGTCTGTACGCTCCGCTAGGAACGCCGGTGCTAATGTCCTCGCATCCGCTGCAATGCTGTTTATGTTTATCTGGTTTAATTTTGCGTTAAAAGACCCATTTCGTCTGTAAAGCCAGGCCTTGTTGAATCTCGCTCTCCGTGCCCGCCCCCCCCCAAAAACACAGCGTCCCGCCGTCCAGACTTCTGACCTTTGTCCACAGTTTTCATTTTTTATTAAGAACGCTGGATATAACCGTACGTACACACCGCTCACCAAAAAAGCTCTGTCCACCCCCCAAAGACTCTGTCAAAAAGTTCGGGAAGCTTTGTGACGCTTTGCGTGGGCGTTTCTGTTCGACCTGATAAGCGCACGCAGCCACGTTCCAATCGCACTTACACTAGAAACCGTTATAATTACAATATATGACAGATTGTTTAATGGTCGCAACGGGTCTGTTATCAGTTGCCGTCGTTACGCCGCTGGCAGCCGCTATGGCTCGCCCCCCCCCCCCCCCCCCCCCCCCCCCCCCCCCCCCCCGCCCGCCCCCCCCCCCCCCCCCCCCCCCCCCCCCCCCCCCCCCCCCCCCCCCCTCGTAGCCGCTGAGCCATACGCTGCAGGCAGCGCGAGCAGCGCCGATATCTAGTGACCCGTGCCGGACTCACTGTTATCGGATGGACCGCACGTAGCGTTACTTGTTCCCTATGTGACAAACAACGTTATAAACGAAGTAACCAGCCACGCGATGAATGACTTGCCTCAATTATGTTTTGGTAGGAACGACAGATTGCATCGTATGTTTCTCCAGAACTCAGCCAGCGTGAGGATGTCTATATTCCGATTGGCGCTGGCGTTAGCCGGCTGCTTGCGCGGAACCGCGCCATAGCTCATTACCATAAATTGGAACAATTTCAACTTTCTGATGGACCTCACACCTCAAAACGCCCGAAAAACGGACACCGCAGTTTTGTTCCGCTCCTTGCCGCTGAGAGAACTGGTTCCATTGAAAGGAGACTTCCAGTAACTTTAGAAGCTCCAGTCGCTGTGTGTGAACGTACGGTTAAGTATGGGCAAACCTGTATTTGGTACCATGTTTCCGCGGTAACTCTGCTATCCTGCTGCCCAGCGAAGAACACAGAAGAAGTTATTGACTGAACTAATTTTAGTTGGTAAGTAATAGCGTGTGAGACGGAAGCTGCTTGACCTGGCCAAAGATGTGACCCATTGCGAGAATATCATAGTTCATAAAAGCAACGCCGTGACGAGATAGACGTTCAATACACACGTCTGTATCCGCCCTTCGACCGCGTGCTGTCCCTTTCATAATGAGTCAGCCGTCTGTCTGTGAGTAGCGTCCATCACACTCCCCCTCGTAGTTATAAATGCCTCGTGACTTAAAATTTGTTTTGGTTAAAATCAACAAAAATCGGAGAATAATCGCGATCCAATTTTTGATAAAATAATCCGTGAATTATCATTTGGCCATAATCATGCAGCCCTAATTTGGGAGTCATACCAAGGTTTTAGTTCCTTTGCTTCATCGTCTTTCTGGGAGGAGGGTTTCCTTTAGACGAACATATTGTTTATGGCCACCCCATGTTTTTCAGTAAGACATAATGGATCAATTTGATTATCTGATATCAGATCTTAGCAAGTACCTGTTTAGAAAAGAGTCTAATCTGTAATAGTCCACTCTATTTCCCTTTTCTTTTACTCATTGCAGTTGTAGTTTTTAATGCCCCGTAGGAGATAATTATCTATAGATATATATATATATATATATATATTAAGATAGCGTATATCTTATATATATATATATATATTATAACAGGCGAGTACAGCTGTACTGTTTACCACATGAATTATCCGTGTCTGTACTCGGACTAGGTGGGGCCGAACCCTGAAGTTGGGCAGATTTTTAACCCGTAAGTGGTCGGGTTGTCTGGAAATGGGCGGGGCTTTACCTCTGGTATTTAATTATGCAATTGACATGGGTGATCAGTAAATTGTTATTTACTGCTGATTATAAAACTCTTTACATGACAGCTCAGCCATTGAGCATCAGCTCAATGGTGTTTTATGTAACAACGAACTAATGCGCAAAGTTTTTGAACAATAAATCCAAACAATGCGGTTTGCAATTATTAAGTAAAATGTATGAACAGCGTTTTCATACTCATAACTTTTTTTTACTTGTAGTTTTCTATGACTGGTATAACCTTTTTTTTTGGTCTTTTTTTATTTTCCACACCAGTATTGTGGTCTGAAGTAAAGATACAGAGAGAGAGAAACAAAGAGAGGGGGGGGGCTGGGGGTTGGAATGTGTTTTTGTTGGTCTCGTACTTAGGGCCCGACGCCGACGGCGGCGAAGGCCCTAATTGGAACTGCAGGAATTATTAGTGCCCGAGCGCCGACAGGCGGAAGGCCCTATTGGAACTGAAGGAATATTATTATTCTTTTTTTCCGCCACATGAATTGCCCGTTTTGGGGTACTTATCATATTCAAAAACTCACCAAATTGGCGGTCCGCATCAATTCTTGTGAAATTTACGTCTTTTAATGGTTTTCGGGAATAGCCACAAAATGGCTCGCTAGCGCCACCTACAATAGTACAAAATTTCAGCCCTGCCCTAGGTATCATAGAACTCACAAACGTGGTACACATTGTATCATGCAGGGCGGACATAAAACTCCATGGTCGCCCCCCCCCTAGACCCACGGAATTCCGCCATTTTGGTTTTGAATTGCGAAATTGTGCATTTTGCCATTTTTTTTTCCACATGTCTTGTGGACTTTAACGAACTCCGCCTAGAGCTTTCGTCCGATCAGCTTTCAACTGGTGGGTGTCATCTTACATGTTCACGTGAAAAGTTATTAAAAGAAAAACTTTTTCGTCATAGGGCGTGGCCGTGGCGGGTCTGCCTTTTGTGCAATTCGCCACCGAAACAGGAATGGGGGGTAACTGTGACGTACTTGTCCTAGTAGCTCGACACACTTCCACGCTTCATCAGAGTCCACCCCTGACTACATCTAAATGCCGCTATTGTCAAAGTCATAGCGCCCCCTAGTTGCAACAGGAAGTAGCTAAAACAAGGTGCTATACTTTAACGAACTCCTCCTAGAGATTTCATCCGATCAACTGTCCAACTTGTATGTATCATCCTAAGATTTTACCGTGAAAAGTTATTAAAGAAAAACTTTTCGTCATACGGTGTTGGCGGTGGCATGGCGGCCATTTTTGGTGTTTAGCGATTGAAGATGAAATTGTGCTGTACTACTGTGTACGTTGCATATCTCTTGAAATTTGCCCACAAACCCAAGAGTCCAGCCTGAGGTACACCTACATCCCGTGGACCCTTTTGGTGATAGCGCCACATCTGTCAACAGGAAATTGCCGTCTGACAGGAAGTGATGTAACTTGGTGACATTGTCCAATGCCTTTAAACTTTTCAGATCCTCGATCCGCCCCTGACGACAATTCTACAGGCCGAATTCGCTCAAAGTCATAGCGCCCCCTAGTGGCAACAGGAAGTATTTCTAAGGACATGTGCTATACTTTAACGAACCCCTCCTAGAGATTTATCAGATCGACTTCAAATTCAGTATGAGTCATCTTAAGTGTTGCAGATGAAAAGTTTATTAAAAAGAAAACTTTTCGTAAACGGTGTGGCGGGCAATGGCGGCCATCTTGAGTGTTTAGCAAGGAAATTCATGCTGTAACTACAGTGACGTTGTCCTTAAAGTCTCGCTTAAATTTCCCACCACACCAAGAGGCCAGGCCTGAGGAGACCTACAGGCCAATATGGAGTTTTGGAGATAGCGCCACCATCTGGCAACAAGAATATACCTTATAGGACAACATCATCCGATTTACTGACTTAAACTTGTGTCGACATGTGTCCTGAGGCGCCCTATAGGGGACCACCCCAGTCACTCAGGCCACGCCCCTTTCCTAACATTTGCACCGTTTAACGTAGATACTTAGTGAGGTGTCATTGAACTCAGGCGAACTTCCTTTTTTATTGGTGATGTTTTGACCCGCCCCTTTATGTGCGGCCACTCCCCCTTTCCAAGATAAGGCTGATGACGTATGGCTTGTGTGAGTACAATAACCAGCAGAGACTTCCTTTTGTTCTTGTGTGTTTGCCACGCCCCACTATGATGCGGCCACCCCCCTTTCACAGATAGTGAGTTGTGATACGTATAGGCTTCTGTAAGGTATCCATGACTCAGGCTTAGACTTCCTTTTTTATTAGTGATTTTGACCCCCCCGTATGAGGTCGGCCACCCCTTTTCACAGATAATGCTTGTAACGTATAGGCTGGGTGAGGTATCACCGAACTCAGCAGGGAGTTCCTTTTCATGGGCGCGATTTTCAGCGTACGAGTGACGCGCAAATACGCGGTCGCAAGGAGATGGCGTCCCTCCGTACCCCCGAATGGCGCGGTTACGAGGACCTCCCGCTGCTTGCAGCTTTACTTTGTAATATATTTATTTATACGGAGCTGCCTTTTCTTTTTTATAAAACACTCAAAAAGTTCAGACACTCCAACAACTGGTTAGAGCCAGCAGGCAGTTTACAAAAAAAAAAAAAACTCTGACGCGAAATGCAACGCAAGTTCCCATTCTACCAAGCACTATGTCTCGACAAACCCCACTTACCAAGTCTCCTGGTTGCTAGATACTAGTTTGCACCGCAGTATAAAACAACTAAAGCGAAGAAACCCTAAATTGTATACCGAAAAGCCTCCCGACCCAAAAAAAAAAAACCCCCCCGCCTCCCCCCCCGCGGCCTGGGGAGACGGAAAGCGTTCACTTCAGGTTCTGTGTGCGAGTGAGCGGAGCGGCACACGTTCCGTGTGTTCCCTGTGTGTCCGCGTGCGTTCTTGCGTGTGTGCTGGGACTAGCCTTACAGAACGCAGACCACGTCATGCGGAGTTTTATCCAAATAGTAACAGATATTGATCTATTCCTCGGTATTCTTGTAAAAAAAAAAAAAAAAAACTCGGCAAAAGTGCTTTATCCGTACCGAATCGTTTCAGCCGAGCCACTCGGGCATCCTACTAAATAACTACATAAAGTAATAAATAAATAAATAAATAAATAAAAGATAGATACCCCTCTTCTGTGTACTTTTGGATTTAACCGTCTGAGTCAAGGACAGACCCGTGGTTATTAGCTATGAGTGGTGCACCTGAACCACGAAGCGCAGAGGAGCGCATTGCGCTGACCTCGATTACTAATGTCATACTGGGGTGTCAAGGTTTATGGCCACTAATAGACTCGTAGATTTTTTTAACATAAGTTGCTCTGTCCAATTTGGATGATTGTAGTCTCTGATATTAAGACAGGCGTCTCCAGAACGCATTGTGCCATATCAATAGCTGGGCCCCACCCTGACAACCAGCGGCGTAAGGATGACATTACGGCTGTACATTGCCATTGCTATTAGGTTTGCAGGGGTCCAGAGAACACTACTGAGCAGCCCTTGTCTTTGTATATACACAAAGTTACTCAACGTTACTTTTAGTGAGCTCCGATTTTGCGTTATCGTGTCTCTTACCACCTACGTGAAGTAATCTTACTGTAATTTTTGTTTATCTTAGCACACTTCATATGGGCATTCTATAATACCACTCTGGCCCCAGGTACACACACACCCGAGCCGGACAATGGATGCCCGGGTCCGCTGGGGGACTGCCATGCCCTGTTGCTCTAGCGGAGCAAGTGTAGTTAATGCACAACACTTAGCCTCAACGTCCAGCATTTAGCCCCAGATTTAAACATAAAGGCATAGATTTCAGGAAGTTTTTGCTGAGAGAAAAATTGCGTCCATGAGATTGAGAACAGGAATAAGACAACACGCTTACTGTAAATATCAACACGTTGCAATTTTTTTTTAATGTTGTAGGTATAAAAAGTTTTTTAACTCACATGGGACATTTCATTGTACTTTACTACAGACCTAGTAGCCTTCCACTGTTGTGCTTTATGGTATTTCTACTCTGATATTTATAAATTTTTGCAACTGAACACAGTTTCCCTCGGGGATCAATAAAGTAATTTCTGATTCCTGGGCGTCGCACGTTGAGGAGGCTTGGACCCCATCATAACTTCTTGCAGTTCTAAGGTTAATCCGTTGTTTTTTTTTGTTTTTTTTTTACTATCCGGGAACTTTATTTAATACCACTACTGACAGTTCCAAATATAATTTTAAACAATAATTTCTCTGAGTTTGCAACCACAGGGTGACATCTTATACCACAAACCCTTTCCACATCCACCTCCTACACAGAATGCAGCATAGAGGGGGAAAAAACAACACACTGCCTGTGCAGTTGGTAAATGATGGCAACTTAATGCTGAATGGCACACTGATACAAGAACATTTGAAATTGTCCTTCATATTTTAAAATGTTTGGACCCATTTTTTAGTGAATATATGCCCTAACACAATTTTCCCTTATTTGTTTCCTAGACCTGAGAAAGAATGAGTCCACACTTTAAAGATTGCTCTTTATGGTAATACGCGATCCGAGTCCACACAGCCAGGTGGTGCCTATCTGTTTCAGAGACTGGCGTACTTGGGTGTTTTCCGATTTACCACAAGACATCAATGTTACCCCCGTACCAGTTGTTCACCCTGAAATTGGAATACAAAACACAGGTAGTCCTCAAATCCTGAGATCATGGGTGACTTCGTCAAGTTCCGTTGCAGCAGCAAAATATCGATCACAAGACTTTTCCACCCCATTACGACACCCCAAAGAGTCCACAGGGAACCTAATAGCTATCTGTATTCCAGCACCCAAGACCTAGGACGGGGCATGTATTTCCAAACAGCAAAAGAGCGAAACTCTGATGATTTTATTCGCAGCCCCGTCCGCACATCACAGCAGATAATTTTGGGCCATTGGCCTATGAAAACTCTTGTAATAACATCTGATAGTAACCGTTGCAACAAGTAACATTCCAGCAAAATGCAGTTGGTTTCAAGAAAAATTGCTCAGAACCAGGGTACTGGACTGCATCTACCTCATGCTAAAGATCAGCGTTCTTCTGTGGGCTGTGTGCAACAAATTACCTCTTTGCCTCTGCTGAAGCCTTTACTAAAAACACTCTTCAAACTGCCTTGTTCAGAGGAAACAATGCACATGAACTCCACACTAATACGAAGTATTTAAACAAAGCCTCTGCCAAAGTCTCAAGTCCAAAAGTTCTAAATTTTCTTAACTGGGACAGCTACAACACAAACCTTGCTTATTCAAGAGGACACCCTTCAAACCCCCCTATCAACAGCAGGTCTCCTCCCGCTGTATCAGTAGTCGGCCATCCACCGACAACTCGTGCAGCTGGAAAAACCATCCACCTACTATTAGAAATCCAATACGTTGGTGCACCCAAGCTCATTTATTTTAGTCATTTTACTCGTGAAAACATAATCTGGACATACAAATAAGGATTTGGACGAACTCAACACTAACAGCCGGACCGCATCCAGCCAAAGGTAAGACATGTTTGCCCATCTCCCCTACAACCCTGCCAAAGATGTGGCCAGCCAAAGTCAAATCTGGTAGGCAACTGCTCATTGCCAAAGTTGGACAAGCACGTAAAAACAGTTCACATGACAGCCAAGTAAATGCCAATCATACTCAAGGCCTAAAGACCCGGCGATTGCTACACGCCTCAGAGACCATTCAAAGGTACAGCATTCCTCTGTTTGTAGAACATTTCTAAATTATCCTTTAAAAATTCATCTGTTGACAAGAGTGCATCAGTAGATTTTGATTTGTCCTGTAAAACACATTGGATGCCACTATTCCTGCAGATGACTATTGCAAACATGTTTGTTCAAGTGACTGTGAAGATGAAACATGTGTCAGAAAAGAATAGGTTTCGATAGTAAAAGGGTGGGAAGTACCTACAGAAGGTCTGAAACCATTCATTATTCTTAACTGCACTGAAGAGCATTGGCTATCTGGAAATGTAGAGTATCTTTCCGCGATGGAGTCTTTCTAAATTCATACTGCAACATACTGAAGGGAATATCGATAACACTTCATCTCTTTACATCCCAATATCCACGAATAATGATGGACCGTTGCTGCTACTTGCCACAAAGAATGAAGATTATAGTCCATTATTTCTCACAGCTTGCATGAACGGACTTAGAAGGAAGGAGTTTACCTGATGTCTCAGAGGGCTTCAAACCAAGCGAGTTCAAGACATCTGAACCAAAACCTTTAACTTCTCACCCTCATCTAAAACCAAGATGCCAATACAAGAAAGGGAAAAACTTGAAGCGGAACACAGTGCTGTGATCCTGGAGGAAGAATTCACATTCAATAGTAATTCGGTTGTATAGTAGTCATATTCATAAGTAGTGTCACTTCCTTATAAACAAAGTGAAGGTGCAGTAGAGGATGCAGGTCTGTTCGTTACAACTGATTTAAGCACAGGACCTCTGAAAACAATGAACGCCCCTCTATCTAACGCGGGTTGGGGAATTGTAAAAATCCGCTATATGAAGACATTTCAGATGATGCCCGTCCCAGCGCCACAAACCTCACAACAGAACAATTTCCTCGCTTCAGGTTTCCTGAGGACCCCAGTATCGAATATCCTGAAGCTAAATCCCCAGAGAAGTCGATTGCTATGGAGACATCGCACCTGGCTCAGTAGCTGCACCCAACAATACTCAGTCACCATTTGAAATGAAGGCTATGGACATTTTGCAGGTACAGACTCAGACAAACACAGTAACCATTTTCCAAGATGAACTGGGTTCCAAAGCAAAGCAAGTTTCACCTGACACAGAAACACGGGTTACAGCACCTTGTCTTAGACTTTTGTGAATGGTCCATTAGTGACAGTGGTCCTTTTTCTGAAGAGGAGACTGATGGTGATGGTGATTATGATACTGGTTATTCATACCTGTACATATCAGCCCGTAATTTACATCACATTAATGTAACCAGATAGCCCAAAGACGTGTGCTAATGGTGGGGGAAAGACCATGTACACCAGCCCAACATACTGGACATCTCCCAAACCACTACAGCTTCGCCTTCCCAATTGAGACTTTGACCCACTTGAAAGCTTGAAACAAGCTTTCAGTACAAGATTTGGGTTGGCAGTCGCATGGAGTCACACCTGACTTGAAATAGACTCTGAGGGAAACTAGAAACACTGACAACATGAGAGAGTCTTTAAGACTTTAGCTTTGAAACTGGCAGACATTTGGATTACTCTCTGCATCAGAACACAGGTATTGACGTGGTCCAGATGTGTCAGCACCTCTGGCCCCCAGAGACGATTGACTCTGAGGTGAAGACATGATGTTTACAAACCGCAATAATTCAAAACATTCCAAGAATTTGACAGTCATAACCCTTGATTCTGAGATTATAGTGACCAAAACTGCAGCAACCGCACCCGCCCCCACACCACCCGCGTACATCATGACACCACCGTTGAAGAAGTGATTGCAGGATGCTTCATTGACCTGTCTCCCCCCAGAGACATTGCCACTGATTGAAACCAAGCTGCTCTGAGCATGTTCAAACGTAAGCCAAAAGAAAGGATTTCAAAGAAGAAGTGTTTGTAATCATTGACTCTGACTCCGATACCGACAACCAATAACCTAAACACCAAGAAAAAATATTTTTATCCCCAGGTCGGACAGCTGGGATGTCCGAAGTGTGAACCAACTCATACTCCCCAAAACTGTGGACATGGAGTATAGACCGGCTAAAAACTCAAGAACCAAACTGTCTTTTCGCAAACTCATCACTGCACAGCCCCAAGTCCCAACTTCATGATACACAGTTACAAGAATTGACGCAAGATGCAGCTCTGACCTGTCAGCAGGAGAGAAAGAGTGGGCAGCTGATTGACGCCATGTGCTCTGACACGTTCACACAAGACCACCATCAACAACCTCAAAAAAAAAGTTTTTGTGATTCAGGAAAAGTGGGTGAAGAAATAATTTCAGAAAAAAAGCACAACGAAGCATACTGTTCATCAGTCAAAAAACAGTGGTGATTTCTTAGTGCTACAAAAACAGACCTTTAGTTCTGAACGGGGAACGTCTTTGTGGAACTGCTACTGTAAAAGCCTAAGAAAAGCAAAGAATCTTCATAGAGCAGCCCAAAATTCTGTGGTGGGGAGGTAGAGTCTATTCTTGTCACAGCCTGTTATCCTCGCTTTTGTTTCTAAGAAGCCTCCTCAACACGGTCAAAACTGGACACTTTCTAAGACCTGCAGTCCACAGGCAGGGTAAGATGGATCTCCGTCTCCAAAGACAGCTACGCATACAGCAACATCTGACTCTTGCAGATTAAAAAGTAAGGTTTATGCTCCATTAGAACCTGCAAATGACAACCACCATACAGCCGCACCATTCATCCAACATAAACCTAGAACCATTTCAAGGAACATGCCTTACCTTCCTCCAGTATCTTGTCTTCCACAATGAACCCGTTCTGAGCCACACAAAATCTCAGTCCCAAGACCGGTCCCATAGTCTCCTACGGCTGCAGCAGAGCACATTTATTCTCAAACCTTCATCCAGCCTAACCCCCTCACAGTCCCACAAGGCCATCTTCTGGAACCCTGCAAAGTTAGGAAATAACGAGCAAAAAATCTGTAAGAATAGCTAATCCCAACCAGAAAGACAAAAAACCACAACGGATTCAATAAGGCACCTAGACCAATTGGACTGAAGCCAAGTCCAGAAGTCTTTCAACCCCCCTGATGGAGAATCAAGATTGGGCAATAGGGATGACAAGGCCGCAGCCATAGAGATGCCAAGGCTGCGGGTCGAATCCCCCTTCAGACAAAGTGGGTTCTTTGAGTCTCTAAAATTGTATTTTTTACAATGTCTTTAAGATCACACAATATGCATTTTACTATGGAATTTATTAAGTGGGACTAATTAAATCCAGTTTCTTTACCCTTTTTTTCAAATAGGAAATGGGGGTGATAATTAAAAGTGGTCAAAGAAGTCAAACGGGGCACAGCCAACAAATGTGATCTTAACATTTTCCCCCATTGTGTGAAGATACATGCATAGTTATTTTACGCCAAGCATGCATATGCTATTTCGAAGGGTTTTGTGGTTCGTAGATGCTGGCGTAATTTTTTTATTTTTCTATTCATTTTTGTAATGGATATATTCTTCGCTCCCTGCTTTCCTCTATTTCTCATTGCGTTTCCAGCAGCAGGATACAGTAGAGACCCTACGCCAAAGCCATCGTGGAGAAAAAGTTGTCCGTTCTGTGATCATCTCCAGTTTGTCCGCCCAAAGGGATATTGTTTGATCCGCGTAAAACAATTTCCTGGGTAAATCTTTTAATTCCCAGAGCCTTTTCTGTATTGTAACGGTTTAATTGTATACTGTTTGCTAAGATATTAGACAGCTGTTAGTGTATTGACATCGTTTTTGAACGGAAATAATGTCTTTTTTATGATTATCCCCTCAAATGTGTATTAAAATTCAGCATTCCGTTAAGGTTATTTTTCATCTTAAACTGGACATCTTAGATATTAAAGAGTTTGATCCTTTTAATATTCACATTTTTTTCTATTGTTTTGTACTTTCCTAAACTATAAGCAATGTTGTATCACTTTTTAAAAGTTAATATGAAATGCCTAAATTCAAATGATTTTGTGATTTGTCCTTTGTGTTTGTCGACTTTTCACTATTAGATGAGATGCGCAAAGTACATTACAAAACCCATTATTAAATATACAGTAGTGTGTTAAAGCAGCTATAAATTGTTGCTCTATAGTATTAGTTGCGTCCTACAGTGTCAGCAGCTAGGATAATGAAACCTGGCAACACAGTCATATTGGGTAAACCAGTTGGTTTTTTCCTCTTTCAATGGTTGACATCTACATCCAAAATTGGATGAATTTGTTTTTTGGAGGAGGCGTGCCACAGTCCAATTTTCAAGTTGGGGTTTGAACCCTGGCCTTGCAAATTCCCATGGAAAAAAAAAATGGCTCTTGGGCAACCACCACCCTGAGTTGCCCCCCATGCTGCACCTCGGTATTATATGTGAGCGTTTATCTCGTGAGCCTGCATCCATTGTATGGCAGCGTCTTATGAATGTGTGTGAATGGGTCCTGTACTCTGTAGTTAAGACTAGAAGAGCAATATCTAAGCCCAGTCAATTTACATTTTTTGGTAATGGCATAAAAGTCAATACGCCTTATGTAGAATGCTATGGAATTTTATGTCCGTTTGATAAATTTTTGACCCTTACAGGCAACCTTAATGTTTTTAGTGGTTTCCATTAGCAAAAAAAACCCGTAGAACCTGGGTGGAATTTGAATAATATGGTGAATCTTAACTAAGGCTGCGGTCAACAGTCTTATTCTTTTTTTTTTACGCAAGGAAGTTAGTACAAGAGTCGAGAATCACCAAGAGTGAAAGGAAATGTACTTGTGTTGCTGACAGGATATTCCGTTTTTGCTAACTGCAAGGTCAGAAAGATTAGGGGGAGGATATTGACGTTTCAGATGAACAACTTGTGGGTATGCGCAGTGTCAAAAAGGTAGGTCATGCCACAGTACATCTGTCCGGTCCATTTATAATTTTTTGCTTCACTCCTGAAAGACAACGGATCAGGAATTTTAGTCTGTTTTGCCTGTGTGTGCATAATGCACACAAAAGAAAGATTTTGTATCTTGTTTGGTGATTTGCAATGCATACTACCTCAGTAATTATTTTAATTGAAACATCTATTCACAGAAAAAAAAAATCCCCCTCCAAATAAAGTCAAAGCAAAAGGATGATAGCAAGGCAACGATTACAAGACAATCCAGAACAATCTATCACATAGCACTCCCCTTCAAAGACCCCTCCACTGACCGAACCATACTATCAAATAAAACACGAACGAGAACATACGGCACTCAGAGTGCTTTTTTATTTGGTGCTGTCATTGTAGAAAATAAAAAAACATGAATATTGGTTTACATTATGCTCACAGAGTGTATTGAAGTCCCTTTTTCTAGTTTTTGTCCCTTTTGTGATTTGTTCGGTATACATTAATTTACAAAGATATTTAGAATTAGACAGAGCTTATGAATTTGTGCATCATGTTGTAAAACAATGTTCATGCATTGTGAATGGGTTTTAAAATTAAGCCTATAGTCCTTAGTTCCTTTCCGAGGGACATTATTCAAGAAAGAAGTGGGAAAAAAAAAAAAAGGCCGGAAAACAGTACCTCTGCTCACTTTTCGCACTGATAGCTAAATAATACTACATTTTATTTATATTGTGCTTTACATGGTCGCTACTCAACACCTTTACAGTAAAACCAGCACAATTCCCACATAAACAAGGAAAAAGCAATAAAACCCTACACATACTATTTAACCCTCATGTTTTCCTCGTGTCAAATTGACCTGTGTTCTTATATCCAGTGTTCTTTTAAACCACCCGAAATAAACGGACGATTCAACAACGCTCTTTGGCAGTACCATCTCTACGTTCCTAATTTTGGTGGGTCTTATTCAATTTTAAGCATTTGAAGAAAAAATTGAGTGGTTTGTGAAGAGCATTGAGTAAAAGTTGACATATTCCAGTCTGATTTCCATCAACATACATTCCATAATTCTAGTCTAAATACTCCCTAATTTCTGCTTTTCGAACTCAAACTTTAGGTATCATTTTGATAAGTTATGTTACGTGTGTTTAAAACTTCAAAAAAGTTTTTAAAAAGCAATCAAAATTGTTGAAAATGGAACAAAATCATAAGAAAGTTAAAAACATTGCTCAAAAGCGTCAACCGAATGTTGATTTTTCAATTTTTTGGACGGAAGACAAGAGGTTTAAAGCATTAAAACCACTGTAGCCTACTACTTTGTAAAATGGTGGAAGCCTATAGTCTAAGTAATATTTTTAAATCCTTACACATCATCGGTCCGCTATATCTGTTGTGCTTTTCTCTCCGGTTGTAGCGCCGTATTCCCGTTCTGCCTAGTATATTCTCACCTCCTCTTACTTTCCACTGGAAGCTGCTGCCTCATTTGGTGAAACATATGCCGCCTGCGTCTTCTACATTTTCGGTAAATCTACAGCTAAATCTGTGATGGTCCCTGGTCTATTTAACAAAGTCGGTGAACGTGCACTTATCCCAGCTATCTACAACCTTTCTCGTGGTTATCGACACCTGGCTGGACATAGCTTCCCTTGTTCATGATGGGTATCTACCCTGGCTGGACATAGCTTCACCTCGCAAACGTTCACCCAAAAACAATTAAGATCACCTCAGTCAGCTGACTTTTTCACTTATCTTATATCCTTTTTTCTACTTTCGTGTGTTGTGTCTGAACAGCACTGCTGGATGATGGTTGATACGGCCCGCTTGACTCTGTTTCCTGCTTATAAAATGTATATCTCAAGATTCAGCGTCGTTTTACAGCTTTTGCAGAAGCTTACGTTACTTACTTCACATACAGGTTTGCTACGTGGCAAGTACAGTTCACATTTTGGATACATACATGCGGGGGTAACATCCTTTCTCCACGCAGCTCTTTTTCACATAAAGATCTTTTCAAGTTTTACCTATCTTTTCACTCAAACGCAATCACCACTCTTTGTTCTTTGCTCTCAACAGTGATTAATGTGAACTAACCTGATTTTAAGTCACAAGTCATTAGGTACACATATTCACAGCCCCCGAACGGACAGGGAGAAGTGTTGTTTGTTATATAGAACCTAGTTATGAATATTTTGAAACATGTCATATCTTGTAATTTTCTTGGCAGAGGCGTTTGTCCACGATAAACTTTATTGTCATTGAATATTTTTGGTGAACCAACGTTGCCCTGCTTACAAACGTGAGTTGGCAACAACGCGTCACTAACTCGGAACACTCGGCTTAGCGAAATCGAAATCTTTTCACTGGAAAATTTTTCAATGACCATGAACGCACGGAAAGTTACTAAAGGAAATCAGTGCAACAAATAAACCAAATCTCTGATAGTATCCAAGATAATGTCACAAGCCCCTCTTAATTATTTATTATTAATTGATAAAAAACATGTTATTTCAGATTAAGAGAGAATTTGTTAATATTCCCTTAATTAAACATGTATGGTAGAATATATCTTAAATCCCTTTTATTTGGAGTAAATCCAATCCAAACCCCTTTCAGATTGAAGGCTCTGGCCAATATTAACATAAGATTATTACAACTATGTGAAGAAAGCGGACTCTCATGGGGCCTATTTTAACTATCTCAATGCAAGTATCAAACGTAAGTATCGTGTGGGCAGAGCTCGGGCGCTGTTGCTATGATACCATCGGATACATGGAACTCTTTAGCTCGACGCAAATCTAAAACTTGGTTCTGAAGTAGCTACAGTACTCATCGGTGTTTTGGCCCATGTGAAAAAGAAATCTGTTAAGAATATCTTTTAATTACTTCCTAGCCTATTTCTTAATTTTGTACTTCTTCCTCCAAGCCAAGTATAGCTTTTTTTTTAATTGTATTTAATTAGGTATTACTTCTACGACATATGTTTGACGACACTTTGAGGTTAAATAGTTTGCTAAATGGACACTTTTTTCAACTTCACGTGCACTCAAATCACTAATAAAATCAAAATTTTATGAGACCCTATCATCTCTTAACATTGCATTAGTTTCCATTATAAGAAATATTTATTCTATAAATAATCTAAATTATCACTTAAAAAGGCTGCAGTCACCTTTATTTGGTGGTTTAAACATTTTGTACATAGCTTATTATGTCCCCTACAAAGTGGTATGCCTCTGCAATATTTCAGCGATCTACAATCCCTTCCTACGATATTATTTCTTATAAAGTGTCTCAATATGACATCATAATTTATTTTTCAATGACAACCTAAACACATAGACAGGGCTTCATTGCAATGTTATTCTAGTTGTTAGCTAGCAATTAACTTGTGTTTGAAGTATATTTCATCTGTACTTTTATCCCCATTTTGTTATGTTAAGCATACGTGCTTTTTAAATACACGTGTATTAGATTACAATTCATTGTAAGTGCTACCTCAACAGATCACAAAGTGCGTCTCGAAAAGTCTTTATTATCACAAAAAGCAACAGCCGACTTATTTGAACTGCCGGGAAGAGAACCATGGTGACAACTTACACATAACCCATCGGTCGACTGATTACTAAGCCTGTAGCTCTCAACCTTTGCACTTCTTCCATAGGAATGGCCTGACTCTCTGCCTCCTCAGTTGGGATCGCTACTCACTGCTCTGTGAAAACCGAAAGAAACATTGGCATTTCAGCTCGCTTTTTTTCAATTCCATAATATGTTTCTACCACCCGCAAACATACCTGTGCATTGAGCCATAAATTATCCCTATTTTCCTCCCTGCATAGCTTCCGTTGTTCGTCAATACTTTTCGAGCTGCTCGGTGTGTTGGTCAATTGTGTAGGCACCTAGAAAAGTAGAGTGTAGAAGTAATCCGAGAAATTCTGCATTCATCGGAAAACATGTCCCACAAACACAATCTATTACTGGTCCCTACTAAAACAGTCCATATTCATTCTGTAGAAATCCTCATGAAAGGTTTTCTATGTTCGGCCATTAATGCCCAGTCCAGCTATAACCCATCAAAGAAGGAGGGAGCTGACAAAGGCGTATAAATGGATACAGATGTAAGTGATCAAGGAGGCTACAGATGAAAAAAGCCTGCTTTTACATAATTCCTTATGTAACTCTGAATTTGGCTGGGTGCCCTAGTACCTTCTAAAGTAAATGTCTGTGCAAAGTAAACTTTCAAGTTGCCACCACAATGACTGCTTAAATAAATGAGTACATGTATTGTTTGCAGCGAACCTGCTTAAGGTCCACAAATGGGCACCTTTCCTCTTGTTTTATCTTAGCTAAATGCATAAGTTATCACGCA
>NC_045755.1:707818-707940 GCF_008692095.1 Etheostoma spectabile
TTTTGGTGAGCTCTTGCAAATTGTAGCCTCTTTTTCCTATTTGTAGTGGAGATGAGTGTTACCCGGTGGAATCTTCTGCTGTTGTAGCCCATCCGCCTCAAGGTTGTGCTTGTTGTGGCTTC
>NC_045755.1:707950-708105 GCF_008692095.1 Etheostoma spectabile
TGCTGCATACCTCGGTTGTAACGAGTGGTTATTTCAGTCAAAATTGCTCTTCTATCAGCGAGAATCAGTCGGCCCATTCTCCTCTGACCTCTAGTGTCTACACGGAGTGATTGAGGGGATGAAGGTTTTACATCTAAGGGCTAACCAGTCCGGTG
>NC_045755.1:708130-718371 GCF_008692095.1 Etheostoma spectabile
AATAAACAAATATCGTTATCTATTAAAGCCAGCACATTCAAGAGAACCCGACCTTCCGGGTTACAATCTAACCACTTCCGGTTTAGGCCCGAGTAAGGATCCGGATACAGATAATTATGTGGTAAAACAGATACAGATAATGCTGTACTCGCTCATCCTAATAGTTACATAATGTGTTTTGAGGTGTTTACTCTATGTTATCTGAGAAAGGCCTTAGCTCAACAAAATTTGATTTGGATCGCAGCACGCTGGAAAATAAAAAATATAAAAAGATGGTTATGTTTTTTTTTTGGGCATGTTAAAGTCCAAACCTAAAATGAGTAGAATATTATAAAATACATGCCTCATCACTTCCGCTCATCCCATGCACTGACACCACTTGAGACAGAGGTACAAAGGGTCTGTAAAAGTACAGATAAGCAGCTGCGCACACACCCTTCTGCCATTGTTTCGGTTTTCTACCTTCTTCATGCGTTTAGGCTAAAGATAATGTTGGGAGAATTTAAAGAGGACCTGCTCTAAAGCTTAAATGTACTTATTCATACCATCTTAATTTTCTCTCATCAATCACCTTGCTGTGACCTTTGTTGTCACTCGCACTCATCACTTGAGTTTATCAGTTAAGGGAAATACGTCTACTGTCTATTTTCAGCGGTTAAAACCCTGCATGTTGCATCTAATCGCTAAGGACAATTCAGCGCGAAAGTGTTAAAACGTGCATTATCGAATGGCCGTAGTATGCTGGGGCCAAGATGGCGCTAGTTTTATCCCCATATTCCTTTGAAAATGCCCCACTTTACCAACACTTTTAACAAGTTTACTTACTGGTAGAAAACGGGTTGGAGTTTAAAATTGGGCTATTTCCACTTCACCCGCTGAATTCTTACTATGGTTTTAACCACAGAGGCACGCCCGAACAATGGCGTAAGTAACTCGGAACGTTTACTGTACAGAAGATACGGAACAAACCAAAACTAGCTATGTGAATACGAGACTTCATATACTACTGAACGCAGTTAAAAACGTGGCGTTTAAACAGCCGAGGCGTATGTGCCAAACGTACAGGAATGACCACGCGACACCACAATTCAACAGTAACGTTGGCCAACTTTTTGAAAATGTGCCGATAGTGGCACCACTCACAGAAAAACTTAGCAGACAGATACAAATGTCGTAGTATTCTCTAACGTATTCACATACTACCGCAGCTCTCGCATGTCTCCTAATTAACACATTAATCAGCACTGGCAAGCAAAGGTAGGCTAATCTAAAGTTGCTGTTTTCCCACGGTGGTTTTTCACCGAGTTTAAACGGACCCTCACATTTCATGATATCCATCAAACGTCAAGGGGTATGAAGAAAAAAAGCCGGGATCCGTTCTGCGCCCCTTCATTTGGAGTCCTCACTAACAAACTTGCTGGTCGTCTCAACGTCCCCGAGGAGAGAGAGCGGTGTCCGGGCCATATATAGCCTCCGCTTTTCTTCTTCGGTTTTATCGGTGACTACAAACGCCGGTTATGTGCACGCTCCACTTAGCGGAGTTTTCAACATCATCATGCAAACCTCATGTTGTTTTCAAGATTGTTTGTTTTTTTTATATGACATAAGGAATCGAAATCGGGTGAAAAAATGTTAAAAAGAGGCAAATTACGAAAAAAAAAAAAACTTTGTAAAAAGCAAAGAAAAACGTTGATAAGGGGAAACATGGCAAGGGACAACAAGGGTTAATAAAAAAAAAGACTCATACCTTTAATAAGTAGTTCATTTGAAAACTGTGCAACGGCCCCACGAAAGACCCGAACAACAAGAGAGTAATAAGATTATACAAAAGACACAAAACAAAAGACCTTTTGACCGCACATTTCGCTGACTTCTGGTTCTTTGACTCTTATGAACCATTCTACCCTCATAATTCATCAAATGTCACATTTCTAAATTACTAAGATGTTTCCGTACACGTTGTATCAGTGTTGGCTGGCATCAGGTTAAATGGCATGTTGTGATTTGGCTATATTAAATGCTGAATAACATTTGGTTGGACTCAACTTAAGACTGCAATGTATGTTTAGGATCCCGCGGTGTATAAAGGCAGGCAACAAGTCAAAATTTACAGAGTTGTGGTTATTGATTGATGAATAATCGGTACTTACTGTGGAATAAATAAAGTGGTGTGGCGACCCAAAGACTTATGCCAGTTGAAGGTTTCCCACTGGGAGGCCCACTTCAGAAGTTCTTAGCAGGGGGGAGAGTGAGCAGGGTGGCTTCTGGAGCTTCCAGCTTAAAATGTTTTCTCAATATTGTAGGGGGTTTATGATACTGAACTTTGTGTCATTTTCCCTCAGTATCTCTGACTGGAACAGCAAAATCAATGCAGCAAAAATTGTATTACTGCAGTTATCACAAATACAAAACATACAGAGGGAAAACGCCATTGTTCAGTGAAACTAATACTCCAGCCGGTGGTGGACAGTAACTAAGGACAAAATTTGAGGTCTTTTCATGTCATGCCACTTCTATTCTTCTCCGCTACATATTTGAGAGAAAATATTGTACTTTTTACTCCACTACATTCATCTGACAGCTCTAGTTATATGGTTACTTCAACATTAAGATTAGTGCTGTCAAACGGTTAAAATATTTAATGTGTAATTGTATTAATGTCAGGTAACTCGCATTTAATTGCAACTAATCGCACATTTTTATCTAATCTAAATGTCCCTTTATTCATTCCATTTAATGCTCATATACATGATACATACTTTAAAACAGTGCTGAACCAAAAGTATTTATACATATTTAATACCATTATATAATACTGGCTGATCATTTCTCCATCTTACCCCTCACCCCTTATCCCTACACCTGGCCCCGGAACCTGAGTTTTGCTTTGTTTTGTTCCTCTTATTTGATATTTTGTCTGTGTCTTGTCTCCTTGTGCTGTGTGTCCTAGTTCTCCCTGTCTTGTGTGTTGTTTCGTATTGAGTTTACCTTGAGCCCTGTGTTTTGTGCCTGTTTTATTTTGAAGTCTGGGGGCGTTTCTCAATACCAAGAAGCAAGAACGGACTGTGTGTCTTGGGAAGACCGTACTTGCTAGCTGTCCCTGGAAGACTAAACTCGCAAGTTCAGAAGCACAACAAAACGCAGTGACAGTTTTGAGACGAAGTGTTCTTCCTGTTATTGCGCAACACCCCAGCACAGGAGGGCTTGCCCTTTATAGTTAGCGTTGATCTGTGTATTAAAAAGCATGGACGGTCACCTTTACACCGCTTTGTGTTTTGTTACATTTCATTAAAGTGCTATTAAGTGTCACGGGCAATAACTGTATGATAAAGACACAACAGCGAGAAAAAAATCCTTGTAACATGTTCGGGATTCACTTTTAATTGAAAGCAGAAAGAAACGTTAAAATAGTGATTAAATTATAGAAGGACTGGGTAAAGGTAGCCACTGCCGAGTGGATATTTTAATCGAGAAGCAGAAGAGGAGCCTCGGAGGAGATGAGGAGGATGGAGGAGATGAAAATTGTTTTAATATCTTACATTGTGGACCTGGCTTCCTGTTCCATTGTTGTTGCTGCCTGGGCTGTCTAAATGTGGGGCCAGAGGGTCTGTCTAAATGTGGGGCCAGAGGGGTTGTGAGCTGACTGACTGACGGCCGCGGAGGAGTCATTCCCGGCTGGCGTGCAAGCTGCCGCCAGGGAGATCGTCAGCCTAATGAGCTCTTTTTTTGAAGTGCACATACATGTTGTTGACTGCGTACTATTCCAAATACTCATCCACAGCTGCTTTCTCGCCTTAAAACCATCTTAACATAAATTGACCTTTTTGAATAGATCGTCCAAATTTCGGAAAACTTGTGTCAACCGGACCCATACGCATTTAAACTCCTTTCTACCGACATTGACACCCTGCTGGGATACCGGCACGGCCAAGTTCACACCAAGTACCATCCGTTGTATCCTCGGTAAAAATGGGGTGTTGAGATCACATCGGGGATTTTAACTGGTCTTGGCGAAAATGCTAACTGTGTATTGGGTCAGTACTTGGCACCAACATGACGTTTCAAAGAACACAAGAACACAAGTCCATAGAAAGAACCACGGATTGAGAAAACGCCCTGGTCTCTGTATCGTCTGCTTTAGTTTTTACTTCCTGTGTTTTCCCGCTACTGATGTTTGCCACCTGTTTCCCAGCCCTTGGACCTGCCTTCTCGTTATCTCGTACCCTGTGTATTTAGGGTCTGTGCTCCCCCTCTCTGTCAGATTGTTTTCGGACTTTGTTGTTTCAGAGTGTTCCTATTGGAGTTCTCTCCCATGTTGTTCCTGTGGCCTGTGTTCCCTGTGAGTCTTGTACTCCTTTTTTTGTCTTGCTTTTGCTTTTTTTCCCCGGACCTCGGTGGATTTGGGACTTTGTTTTGCATTCGTTAGATCCTTGTTGTGTGGACCCTTATTTTCTGTGTGTGTGAAAATAAAACTTTGGGAAGCACTCTCCTGCCTGCCTTCTCGGCTTTTGGGTCCTATTCTGCTATACATAACACAAACCTCCGTCACATTTTTTTTCTCAGTGTCCCGTATCATAACCAACAACTAGTTCAGTCAGAACAGGATTCATTGCAAATGATTACTTAAAATTGTTAATTGTGAAAACGTTAGACATGCAGGAATTGCATTCAGGCAGAGAAGGTGGGACTGTTGTGCAAATCAGCAAGTAACGTAACGATATTGATTATCAAGCTAGCCATTTTGAAGTTCGATTAAGAACATGGACTGATAGAGTACAAAACAAGACTGTCGTAACTTGTAAATCAATTATTTAATCTGAAAATAAAATTGTTACGGGTCTGGTTGATTTGGCTGCCATTGTAGCCTGTAGGCGCAATGTAATAAGGCACCAAAATCCGTCCTATAATAAAATCGCCATAAATAATAAAATAAAACTCTTCGGCTCTACACATTTACAGTGGATGACATTTTCCCATTACAACATGGCCCGTTTTCGCTGAAAAGTGACTAGTTTGCATTTATCTTTTGCGGCGCAAGTGTACAGCGTGCCTGTTTTGTTTCCGGTCCAAGCTGGATCGGTTGTGGTGTTGTAGTTTTTCTAACGTTACTAGTTGTTGCAACCAGCATGTGGGAAAAACAAAACCAAAGTTGGCAAGGCCAAAAAGAAAGTTAATCTTGCAATAAAAAAATTGAAGCCGTTAAAATGGGTTGTCATGACGCCAATAATAAGCGTTAAACTGACAGCCATATTAAGATATTGCACACAAAAACACACTTTAAAAAAACATGTTTCATTAGACATTAAATACCCAACTATTTTGTTTCCAGTTTCTAAAATGTGAGAATTTTTCTGATTGGTACTTTGAATAACTTTAAGTACATTCCCTGTATATTTACATACCTTTAAAAAGCCATACCTCCTGTTTTGTACTGCAGTCAAAAATGTAGGATCACACTGATTGAATAAACTGGACTTTTATTCACTCAAAAACGGGCAAACATGTGAAATGTGTATGAGTCATTGTTTACTATCATTACCACACTCAGCATAGGGTTAGCCTAACCCTAACCAGCAGCTTATAAAACATGACTTGTATGAATTGGCCAACATCTCAAAAAATACTCATAAGTATGCTTTTAACTTAAATCATGTATTATAGTCAATGTGACTATTACACCTCCAAACAGAAAGAGCTTCTCTTACCCGTGGTGGGTGTGCGTGGTGGGTCAGGGGTTTAAGCTGTAGTGCAGAATCAATGAACCTCACCTCAGGGGCTGGACGAGGTCCAATAAAAAAAAAAAATCCAAGGTCCGAATCTTTGATCCGATTCTTTTGAAAAAATGAGGAATGAGGTTTTGAAGCAGTTCTATTTGGACCCCAGTGGTCCCACAATCTTCTGACTTCAATTGGTCACCTCACAGACTGTACCTTTAAGTTTGTGTTCGTTCGGATGACCAGATAGCTCAGTTGGGGGCTGTGGGCTCAGTGGTAGAGCGGTTTGCCAATCAGAAGGTTGGTAGTTTGATCCTGCTGTCCCATGTCCTTGGGCAAGACACTGAACCCCACGTCCCACCAATGCACATCGGAGTGTTAAATGTGTGTGTGTACTCGAGAGCAAGTGGCACTTTGTATGGCAGCCTCAGACACAGTTTGTGAATGGTGAATGGTACTGAATGAATGGTCCTGTACTATGTAAAGATTTGAGTAATCTAGAAAGCGCGAAATATTATATATATGTAAACACATCCTTACACTGGTAGAGTGGCCGTACATAGGTTTACTCCAACCTGTAGCCCATTCCCCCTCTCTCTCCCCTTTCCTATCTTCAGCTGTGTCCTATCAAAAATAAGGCTGAAAAAGCATGAAAAAAAGTTTGTGTTTGTTGAATGGTCAATCAGAAATCATACACCGATGTTGCTCAGTTAGTCTAAAACAATCTTTAGCAAATTTGCAAGAAAATACAACTTATGCATAAGGATCAGATTTCCTTCAGACAATTCCTCTCGCCCTAACACCAACAAGTTTGTTCAGAGTCTGACCCTGAACCTGTTTCATTTCTCTCTTATCCTCTCCCAGTCCCCTTCTCGCCACGGTGCACACCGCTGCTATCAGTGCACCTCGTCCAACGCCTTCTTTCCCACTGTCTTTGCTCTCATTCTACACACACTGAGCATGCACAGCTTACAACATGACGTGCATCAATTGTCCAACAGAAAATCTCATAAGTAATGCTTTTAACTTAAATCATGTATTATATCAATGTGAATATTACACCTCCCTGAACTGAAAGAGCTTCTCTTAACAAAAGTGTGTGTGTGTGTGTGTGTGTGTGTGTGTGTGTGTGTGTGTGTGTGTGTATGTGTGTCCTACATCTGGGGCGTAAGTTCTAGTGCAGAATCAGCTGAACTAACGCGCGGGGCTGTATGAGGTCCGGTAAGAAAATCCTAGGTCCGGATCTAATCCGTTCTTTTGAAGAAATAAGGAAGGACGTTTGGACCAGCTCTATTCTGGCCCCAGTGGTCCAGAGTCTTTCTGACTCCAATTGGTCACTCAAAAACTGCACCTTTAGTTTGTTGTTCATAATATGGTCGATCAGAAATCAATACATAGGACTTGTTCAGTTAGTCTAAAATCAACTTAGAAATAAATTGCAAGAAACAACAACTTATGCATAAGGATCAGATTTCCTTCAAGACAATCTCTCTCAACCTAACACCAACAAGTCTTTTCAGAGTCTGACCCTGCCTTTGTTCTTCTATCTCGCCACGGTACAAACACCGCTGCTATCAGTGCACCTCGTCCAGACGCCCTATTTCCCACCAAAGGATTTGCGCAAACCCTTACTAACCCTTGATCTCTCCACATCTCTAGCATAAAGTTTTTTGCTACGTGTTAATTATTACCTGAGGTGCATTGTTTCAGCTACACATGCTTCATCACTCAACAGAAGAACAAGGCAGGAATGGCTTAAAGCCTTTTACTAATATATTCAACAACATATGTTCGTCAGGCACTGTTAAGATAATTTATCAAAGAATGATAGAGTCACTGGAATCTGCTTCAAGCTGGTTTACTTGCAGCAACACTGCAAAAAGAGACGTGGTAAAACTGACACGTGTAGAATTTGGGGTGAGGGGTGTCCGGACCACATGTGTGACGCCCTTTTAAAACAGAAATTGTGTCAGGTAATGACACGCGTTAACATGGGCTGGGTATACGGATCCTCAAAGGCGTCGGGGTGGGAGGAGTTTGAGGGGTGTTGGACAGGAAAGGGGGGGGGGGGAGGGGGGTTGAGAGTTCTCGTCCTCTGCTTGTCTCCCATGGAGAAATCTTTGCTCAGGTGGGGGATGTGGTGGATCATACCGTGCTGTTGTCTTCCTCTTGTTTGTGAGATTTATCTTGTTGGCGTCTGGCTGAGGGAGGAAAGTTACATGGCCAGGAGAAAATAGGTTGGATAGAGTAAATAGCTTACTCCTGGCTTGTTAAGGAAAAGTCGTTGCTTTTAAAAAGATGTCTGGGGTCCCAGAAAATATGTTAAAATCATCAAGGGAACTGCAGAGAATGAACGGTGCACGAGTTGAAAGCCTTGTTCAGTGCCAACAGTCTGCTGAATCTCTATGACTGGCTGGTAAAGGGCCACTTATAAACAACGTTTGGGAGTTGACTGTGTATATGCATGTATATGTATATGTATATATTACATCACCTATAGGATTAGTAGGAACACCATAAAATCTGTGTTTGACCCCCTTTGCCTTCAGAACTGCCTTAATTCTAGTTGGCATTGATTCAACAAGGTGCTGTGAAAGCATTCTTTAGAAATGGGCCCATATTGATAGGATAGATCTTGCAGTTGATGGAGATTTGTGGGATGCACACCAGGTCACGAAGCTCCCGTTCCACCCTATCCCAAAGATGCTCTATTGGGTTGAGATCTGGTGACGGTGGGGGCCATTTTAGTACAGTGAACTCTTGTCATGTCAAGAACCAATTTGAAATGATGTGAGCTTTGTGACATGGTGCATTATCCTGCTGGAAGTACGTAGCCATCAGAGGATGGGTACATGGTGGCCATAAAGGATGGACATGGTCAAAGAAACAGGCTCAGGTAGGCCGTGGCATTTAAACGATGCCCAATTGACACTAAGGGGCTTAAAGCGTCCCAAGAAAACATCCCCCACCCATTACACCACCACCACCAGCATGCCACAGTGGTAACAAGCATGATGGGATCCATGTTCTCATTCTGTTTACGCCAGATTCTGACTCTACCATCGGAATGTCTCAACAGAACAAGACTCATCAGACCAGGCAACATTTTTCCAGTTCAACTGTCCAATTTTGGTGAGCTCTTGCAATTGTAGCCTTTTTTCCTATTTGTAGTGGAGATGGAGTGTTACCCGGTGGAATCTTCTGCTGTTGTAGCCCATCCGCCTCAAGGTTGTGCTGTGTGTGGCTTCACAAAGGCTTTGCTGATACCTCGGTTGTAACGAGGGTTATTTAGTCAAAATTGCTCTTCTTAGCGAGAATACAGTCGGCCCATCTCCTCTGACCTCTAGTGTCTACACGAGTGATTGAGGGGATGAAGGTTTTACTCTAAGGGCTAACCAGTCCGGTGAACTGTCTCGTAACATCTCAGACCGGACGTGGAAGCGCAGAGGGGATTGATACCAACAGGGCCCAGTGTGGTGGCTTCGTGTGACCACGGACTGGCAGAGAAGGTAGATGGACTGCACAAAATCACTACGTGATATGGATGCTCGTATGACGCTGAGGTCGGTGACAACCGATGATGGACATGATTCGTACAATTCACCGAGTCACCCTAAATTTGGATTGAAATTGATCAACTGTTCCCCCCCCACCCCCCCCCCCCCCCCCCCCCTCTCTGCCCGAAAGGGGAAACAATTTGCAGCTGACATTCTATCCTTTCCCTTGCACTGGCGTACTCTCAAGGTCACGCAGATGGACTGAACTTTTACCAACACAGACAGTCTGATGCGCTACATTTACACACACAACCATCTCACACCACACCATACACCACCCCCGAACCAGCCCCCGATCCGTCTGACTGCTCGTTTCTTTCTTTCTTGTGTTTCCACCTCACGTCCAGGTCAAGGCCGGGCGACTGGGCTGTTTTGCACAGTGCAGTCAGTCTGCACATTTCACATACTACGCACACACACTCATAGCAAGGCGGACTGAACTGACTGTTTCTCAACAACCCACACGTTTGTGTCTCCCACGCACTCACATCCACAGACACCATACACCAATTATTCCTTCATGTATGTAGTTGTGCATTATATTATGTCTTGTACTATCCTGCTGTCTGCATATTATCCTGTCAGAGTGCATGTGGCGGCGCTTTCACTAGCGCGGCGCGGAGGCTCTCTAAATCTCTAAACTGATTCGTTGCAGTTACAGTACCTGTACATGTGTGATGACAATAAAGTTGAATCTAATCTAATCTAATCTAATCTAGTGTCAACAAGGCATTTTTGTCCACAGTTTTTAACATTTCTTTTTGAACATTTATTTCACACACACAGAGCTACAGAGGCGAACATGTTTCATAAGCCCTTAACATCAATTGGATAGTTTAGATGGTAACCAGTTACAGAGAGAGTGTAAAAGAAGAAAAGTACGGACCAACGGAAGGTCACTGGTTCAAGTCCCCGTATGGACCAAAAAGTACGGAGTGTGAATAGGTGGCTGGAGAGATGCTACTTCACC
>NC_045755.1:718381-718509 GCF_008692095.1 Etheostoma spectabile
TGCCAGGTGCTCTTGAGCAAGGCACCATACCCCCCCAAACCGCTCAGGGTGCTGGTTTGGCTCACTCACTCTGACATCTCTCCATTAGTACATGTAAAGATCCTGAGCGTGTGTGTGTGTAGTTCAGG
>NC_045755.1:718519-719180 GCF_008692095.1 Etheostoma spectabile
ATAACTAACAAAGTGTGGACACAGAGTGTATTGTAATTTCCCCATTGGGGATTAATAAACAG
Organism: Etheostoma spectabile; assembly: GCF_008692095.1. NCBI lineage: Eukaryota > Metazoa > Chordata > Actinopteri > Perciformes > Percidae > Etheostoma > Etheostoma spectabile. The sequence goes on from NC_045755.1 coordinate 718,582, forward strand.
ATTAAAATTAAAAATGTAACACTGATTAGAATACACAGAACTGATATCTGGAAATGGGGCGAGGAGACTTCACTAATGATTAGATGCACCTTTATTCAGATAGATATCATACACAGATGGGGCATAGACCAGTTTCTCACTGAACAATAACACACACACACACACACACACACACTTTACTCATCTGTGAACAATTGGATCATTGTGTTATGTACTAAACACAACACAACACAATTATTGAGGTTTAACCAAATTAATTCCAGTCAACTTCCTCCCATGGTATAATTAGGGGGCTGTCATCCTAGAAAGGGTCCTGCTTCTGTCATTACCATGACAACTTGATTGAATACCACATCATCGAGATTACTTATATAGCATGTAATGTATCACTAACCCTGTGTTACACAAATACTGTGCCTAAATACACGATGAAGTGATTAATATAGCGTTTAATCTGTCACCATGCACACACACATCGCCAAGTTTATTTACGCTTTGTAGTTACAGTATTTACATAATGTAACTGGTTTTTTTGCTTGGCCAAATAGGCACACACACACACACACACACACACACACACACACACACACACACACACA
>NC_045755.1:719205-722274 GCF_008692095.1 Etheostoma spectabile
TTGTCAATGTGGGGGCTAAGGGATGGACCATGGCAGACAAGAAACAAAGGCTCAGGTCAGGCGTGGCACTTAAACGATGGCCAATTGACAATAAGGGGCTTAAAGCGTCCCAAGAAAACATCCCACACCCATTACACCACCACCACCAGCATGCACAGTGGTAACAAGGCAGAGGGATCCATGTTCTCATTCTGTTTACGCCAGATTCTGACTCACCATCGGAATGTCTCAACAGAAAGCAAGATATCATCAGACCAGCAAACATTTTTTCCAGTCGTCAACTGTCCAATTTTGGTGAGCTCTTGCAAATTGTGCATCTTTTGCCTATTTGTAGGGAGATGTGAGTGTGTTACCCGGTGGGAGAACTCTTCTGCTGTTGTAGCCCATCCGACTCAAGGTGTGCTTGTTGTGGCTTCACAAAGGCTTTGCTGCATACCTCGGTTGTAACGAGGGTTATTTCAGTCAAAATTGCTCTTACCGCGAGAATCAGTCGCGCCCATCTCCTCTGACCTCTAGTGTCTACCACGAGTGATTGAGGGATGAAGGTTTTACATCTAAGGGCTAACCAGTCGGTGAAAACTGTTCGTAACATCTCAGACCGGACGTGGAAGCGCAGAGGGGATGGTACAACAGGGCCCAGTCGGTGGAAGTTGCTTGTGTGACCACCGGACTGGCAGAGAAGGTAGATGGACTGCAAAAATCACTACGTGATTGTGAGTGTATGACTCTGAGGTCGGTGACAACCGAGTGATGGACATGATTCGTATACAATTCCAACCGAGTCACCCCTAATTTGGAATGAAATTGATCAAATGTTTCCCCCCCCACCCCCCCCCCCCCACCCCCCCCCTCTCTGCCCGAAGCGGGAAAACAATTTGCAGCTGACATTCTATCCTTTACCTTGCAATGCTGATCTCCACAGGTCACGCAGATGGACTGAACTTTTACCAACACCGCCGTTGATGCGCTACATTTCACACACAACTCATTCTCAACACACACACCATTACACCACCCACCCGAACCAGCCCCCGATCCGTCTGACTGCCTCGTTTCTTTTTCTCTTGTGTTTCCACCTCACGTCCAGGTCAAGGCCGGGCTGAACTGGCTGTTTGCACAGTGCAGTCAGTCGTCCACATTTCACCATACTACGCAACAACACTATAGCATAGGCCGGACTGAACTGAGCGTTTTCAACAACCCACCCAGTTTGTGTCTCCCACGCACTCACATCCACAGACACCATACACCAATATACTTCATGTATGTAGTCTGTGCATTATATTATGTCTTGTTACTATCCTGTGTCTGCATAATCCTTTCAGAGTGAGTGGCGGCGCTTTCACTAGCGCGGCTGCGGAGGCTCTCTAAATCTCTAAACTGATTCGTTGCATTGTACCTGTACATGGTGATGCCAATAAAGTTGAATCTCATCAATCTAATCTAATCTAGTGTCAACAAGGCATTTTTGTCACAGTGTTAAACATTTCTTTTTGAAACATTTATTTCACACACACAGAGCTACAGAGGCGAAAATGTTTCATAAGCCCTTAACAATCAATGGATAGTTTGATGGTAACCAGTCAGAGAGAGAGTGTAAAAGAAGAAAAGTAACGGACCAAGGACGTCACTGGTTCAAGTCCCCGTATGGACCAAAAAGTACGGAGGTGAAAGGTGGCTGGAGAGATGCTACTTCCCCTATGCGCGCACTGGCCAGGTGCTTGAGCAAGGCACCATACCCCCCCAAACGCTCAGGGTGCTGGTTGCGCTCACCACTCTGAACATCTCTCCATTCAGTACATGTAAAGATCTGAGGTTGTGTGTGTGTAGTTCAGGACTGTGTGTGATAACTAACAAGTGTGGACACAGAGTGATTGTAATTTCCACATTGGGGATTAATAAAACAGATTAAAATTAAAAATGTAACCTGATTAGAATACACAGAAACTGATATCTGGAAATGGGGCGAGGAGGACTTCACTATGATTAGATGCACCTTTATTCAGATAGATATCATACACAGATGGGGCATAGACCAGTTTCTCACTGAACAAAACACACACACACACACACCAACAACCACTTTCTATATGTGGAACATTGGATCATTGTGTTATGTACTAAACACAACACAACAACTTATTGAGGTTTAACCAAATTAATTCCAGTCAACTTCCTCCATGGTATAATTAGGGGGCTGTAATCCTGAAAGGGTCTGTTCTGTCATACCATGACAACTTGATTGAATACCACTCATCGAGATTACTTATATAGCATGGTAAGTATCACTAACCCTGTTATACACAAATACTGTGCCTAATACACGATGAGTGATTAATATAGCGTTTCTGTCACCATGCACACACCACATCGCCAAGTTATTATTTACGCTTTTGAGTTACATAGTTTTACATATGTAACTGGTTTTTTTTGATTGGCCAAATAGGCACACCACACACACACACACACACACACACACAACACAACACACACACACACACACACACCTTCTGTATGCGTTTGTCTTCCATTAGGAACAGCCAGTACCAGGGGCATTGCCAGGTGTATTTAACTTTACCACGCACACAGTGTGTTTTGCTCTTTATCTTCGCAGCTCTCTCTTTCCCTCATTGTCCTGCCCCCCCCCCCCCACAGCCTACTCCAGACCTGTTTATCATACAGTACAGGCCAAGGTTACACCTTCTTATTCAATGCGTTTTCTTTTTTTTTCATGACTATTTACATTGTAGATTCTCACTAAAGGCATCAAAACTATGAAGAACACAAATGGAATTATGTACTAAAAAACTGTGAAATAAGTGAAAACATGTTTTATATTCTAGTTTCTTCAAATTAGCCACCCTTTGATCTGATTACTGCTTTGCACACTCTTGGCATTTTCTTGATGAGCTTCAAGAGGTAGTCACCCGAAATGGTTTCCCAACAGTCCGGTCCGGTGACTGTGGAGATGCAGCACTCCATCATTCTCCTTCTTGTTCAAATAGCCCCCACACAGCTTGGAGGTGTGTTTGGGGTCATTGTCCTGTTGAAAAATAAATGATGGTCCAA
>NC_045755.1:722284-724070 GCF_008692095.1 Etheostoma spectabile
ACCGGATGGGATGGCATGCTGCTGCAGGATGCTGTGGTAGCCATGCTGGTTTAGTATTCCTTCAATTTTGAATAAATCCCCAACATTGTCAGCCCTGTGGAAGAAAGTACTTTTGAGGATAAAACACCATTAACCCTAACACACTGCACCCTATTGGAAAGAAATCCAGTATCCAGCCAATTGAGTTAGGATTCAATCTAAAAAAGAGCCTGTAGTTTCTCAGCCAACAAGTAGGGCTGAATGGCATTGAACGCTGAAGAGAAGTCGATTAAAAAGAAGCCCAGCTAAGTTTTTGAGAATTCTAAATGTTGGTAAAGGGAATTGAACACAGTAAGCTTTGCATCCTCAACACCTCTGCTAGCCAAATAAGAAAACTGGAGAGGGTCTAATTGTTTCTCCATCTGCTTCAGGAGCTCCTGCCTAACCAACCTCTCAAAGGTCTTTGTCACCACTGAGGTGAGAGCTAGCAATTTAACATTCTGGGGATCTTACACCAGGAATGATTGTAGAATGTTTCCAAATCTTTGGCACTGTTTGCATGTGGAGTGATTGAGTGAAAATCACTTTGAAGATCTAATTCATTTGTAAAATGAATCTGTTTAAAATGCACCTTAGTATCTGTTCTGACTGCACCTTATTCTCTACCGCACTATTTTACTTTAAATACGGGTATTTATAATTTTATACTTCTTCACAACTGTATGTATCTAGTATCTAGATATTTATATTTTCAGTTTATTTTCTGTTCTGTATTCTTTTAAGCTGTGAACTTTGCACGGAATTTCGTACTACAGTGTACTGTGGTATGAGAATAAAAAAATCTTGAATCTTAATTTAACTGAGCAGCACAAGACTTAAGGACTGGAACACTGACGTCAGGGACATGACTTTTCCTAACCTTAGTTTGTTAAAATAATGATTTGACCTTAGATTCATCAATACCAAAAAAAAAGGAATCACTGATGACTGTGATTTGCTGTTGTGTTAAAATAAGTAATAAACACAAAATACTTTACAAATACCTTATTTACGTATAAGAATGCCTTCATTTTATGCTATGTTACTTGTGTAAGTTATAAATCTGTTGCATTCAATCTGTCTCAAACTTAATTGGTACCATAGATTGGTATAATAACTCGTTACACTGTTTTCCTCCCTAAAGATTTATCTGAGTGAACCTACCTGGAACCACTCCTCCTTTCCTCTATCTTTCCACTCTCACATCATCTAACTCAGGGGTTCTCAACCTTTTGCAAGCTGGGCCCCCCCAAAGCTGGTTCATTGCAGTTGGGGCCCTAGTGCCCTACGCCCCACACACCACGAACGATAGATAGATAGATAGATAGATAGATAGATAGATAGATAGATAGATAGGCAGGCTATTATTTTTAGGCCCACATTATTATTATTAATATTATTATCATCATCAGTAGCGGTAGGTATGCCTATTATCATTACTAGGCTATTTTTATAATTGGCAGTAGTACCAGACTTCTAATGTGAGCTTGCAGATATTATTATTATTAGTAGTAGTATTATTATTAGTATTATTATGAGTAGTATTAGGCCTATCATCATTACTAGGCTATTGCTATATATTTATATGAGGTTACATGCTTTATTGTTGTTATTGTTATTGTTATTATTATCATCATCATCATCAGTAGGCCTATTATCATTACTAGGCTATTGCTATATATTTATATGAGGTTACATGCTTTATTGTTGTTATTATTATTATCATCATCATCATCAGTAGGCCTATTATCATTACTAGGCTATTGCT
>NC_045755.1:724095-726226 GCF_008692095.1 Etheostoma spectabile
ATAATTGCGAGTTGGCACCCAGACCTCGATATTATTTTGCTATTATTATTGTTATTATCACTAGGCTAATAGTACGGCACCGCATTTTTAAAGAAGCTTGCAGGTTGGTGATATTATGTGAGACTGAGCCTGCTTTGCCTTGCAAAGATCCTCAATTCTGGCTCACTGTTTGATAAAATAGCTCAAATCATCCTCGATTTGTGCACGATTACGGTATTTAGTTTGAGTGCAGTCTTTTTGAGAATCTGTCACAAAATATGTTGACGCGAAAGGAAGGAGAATCTTCAAGGCGACGTCACAGAGTTCAGCTATTCCGCATCAATGATGCCCAGAAGACGAAAGAGGGCAGGAGCTAAAGAGTTCCTTCAGTCGACTGCACATCTTCAGCTCAATAAGCTGTTCCTGCATATCAATTGATAGCTTGTTGCTGTGCACACAAACGGATCTGAACCCACGCAAAAGATCGATAATCCTCTTAAAGTACGTCGCAAATTGTTTCTCCATTGCTGACAGGGTGCTCGAGTGAAGAAATAGGGGGAGAAATCATGTGACGCGCCTGCACCGGTGATTATAAGTCTGCAAGGCTGGGGAACATGTCGCAGTTCCTCGACTGATGCGCCATGCCAGAGGTTATAGTTTTGTGTGAAGGCGTGCATTGTCGCAAGGAGCAAAATGTGAGTTTCGCGGCCTTGCAAAACAGGTTGTGAGGCCATCAAGCGGTAAATATATCGACCAAATAGGACAGGAGAGCAAGAAGAGTGTCATCCAGATGCTTCGACAGATCTGACTTTGATTTCTGTCAAAAACCACTTCACTCCTCTCGCAGCTCAGTACAACCGCTTGTAAACACCCGCCACTGAGAGCCAGCGATCTTCAGTGTGCAGAAGCAGCTGTACGTGCCCTGAACCCATCTTCCTGCAGAGGACCCCAAACAGCGAGAGTTTAGCGCCGTGATTTGATTAGATTTATTATTTTCACGGATTGGATTAGGATCCCAAGAAGACCGGAATCTTTTTAGCAGCTAGGCTTCCTGAGATGGACCATCATGTGTCATGAATCAAGTGGAACGTACGTTGCTGAACGCAGCAGCTAGCCGCCTCACAGCCCCGTACCATGCCTGACGCACCATCCGTGCATAGGCCTAACGCATTGGTCACCAAGCCAACATTTTCACGATAATATCAAGGACATTGACAAATGCCTTTCTTCCTTATTGGCGACTGACAGAGCGGGCGGCTCAAAACAGGACATCCTCCTCATCGCCTTGTCTCTGCTTCAGATACCTGATTAGGTGAAGGAGCTGGGCCGCCCAGCAAAGTCCGTGGAATTCGTCCAGCTCGCGTCGTAGTTAGGCTCAGTTGTACAACTCTAATTCGTTGTCTCTGATATCATTGGAATGTCTACACAATTTCTTCGCCTGTGTCATTGACAGTGGGTTACCTTGCCACCGGTTTGGCTGCTGCACTATCGCCATCATTATCCTGCAAATGTCTTGCGCTCCGGCAAAAATGAGAGCTCGGCGATGGAATGCGTTACCCAGGTATTCCGATCATTCTTGGCCACTCATACGATGCCTCCAACACTGTTTAGACACACGTGCTGTGCACTGAAAGGTTGCTGTTGCGGTGAGGCCATCAAGCTTTCTTTTAACATATTCACAGCCGGTTATTTTTTAATGCAGCAAGCTTTGTTCGAGGTGCCTTTTCATTTGCGCAGGGCTTCCTACTGGCGTTGCCCAGCACCCGGCACCACGCACTCTGAGGTCTCGATCACCGGGACTGTAACCGCCAAACTGGCAGGTATATTCATCGACCTTCGCATCTTTTTGCAAGCTGGGGTGCGTGTTTGGCTTGTGGTCCCTCACAAGAAATCTTTCTCCTTTGTGTGTTACGGGTTTCACATCAAGTTTGGCACTCATGTAACTGTGTGTGTGGTGTTGTTGGAGCGTTCGGGGTAATCCGAATTGTCGGGGAGACATCTTTCAATTTTATTATACTTCGTCGCTGCAGCGTGCTCTCTCCATCACACAGCGGCGAGTCTGCGCTCTCCAGTTTTGCGACACTTGCAATACATTTGCGATACATTTGGTGCAAAACTAATTTGTACCTGTGGACTTAGTCTGTGGAGCTCT
>NC_045755.1:726410-727669 GCF_008692095.1 Etheostoma spectabile
ACGTGGAAACACCGCTAGAAAGCTCCGCTGCCGAGCTCGACGTGATCTGATCTCCAGCTGGACACGGAGAGCTCCAGACCCGGTAGCAGCGGAACAGCCCCCCGGAGCCCACCGCCCACCGCCAGTGTTGGTTGAATAGCAAGCTAGCGTTAGCTGACTAACCAACAAGCAAATTAAATAAATACAATTTAATTTAAAAGTCGGCGTTATACACACGATGGCGGTCCGCCGCGCTGCAGGACTGGAGCTCACCACAGGTTTCAGTTTGATCTGTTAAAAGTGGTGTAAATGAATGTGCTGTATTTATTATAGCGCTTTTCCATCTTAACAATGCTCAAGCGCTGTTACATCTACAGGAAACATGCACCATTCACACACATTCATACACTGTGACGGGGTGCCGTAGAGGTGCCACCTGCTCATCAGTTACACACTCCACACCATTCACACGACGAGCGCAGCGGGTAGCTCCGGATAGGTTGAAAAACTGAGCCACCAAAATACCACGAGATTAAAAGTGAGGCTTTGTGGATACTAAAATGGTATTTATTATATAAGCGGGGTTAGTTCGATAAATGCAATTTCACCAACACGGACGGTGGGCGCCAGGGAGGCTGGCCGCTGCTACCGGGTCTGGAGCTCTCCGTGTCCCGCGAGGAGATCAGATCAGGTCGAGGTCGGAAGCGGAGCTTTCTAGCGGTGTGTACACGGTGGCCGAGGCCACACTGAAGGCGGTCCGTCTTCGGCTGCAGGACCTGGTGCTCACCGCCAGTTGTTCAGCTGGATGGTTAAAAAGGTGAGATAATTAAAAGGATTGTATTTAGAAGCGTGCTGGCTGCTAGTTAAGCTAACGCTAGCTTTATGCTACATAATATAAGACAGAGTTGTCCCTATCAGGTGATAGAAGAACCCTGCTGTACCCCCGGGCCGTCAGTGGCCAGAGCTCCACAGGACTAAGTCCACAGGTACAAATTAGTTTTGCCACCAAATGTATCGCAAGAAGTGTGCAAAACTGGAGAGCGCAAAAACTCGCCGCTGTGTGATGGAGGAGAGAGCGCACACTGCAGCGACAGATTCCAGAGGTGTAATCCCTGAGTTGTGGTTGTAGGCTAGCCTACTGGAAAAGTGACTCAAGTGAAAAAAAACACGGGTACAGATTTTTTTCACAAGCTCTCAAGTCATATTTTACAAGTGCTCACATGGCATCTACGCGCTTTCACTTTTGCACCAAATTTACCTTCATAAGAGGGGCTCACGGC
>NC_045755.1:727679-729310 GCF_008692095.1 Etheostoma spectabile
GTTGAGCACAGTTTTTTTCCCCTCCCATCCTGTAGTCTACTCCACCGGTTGAGAACCACTGATCTAACTGAATGGAACAATTGTTAGGAAATATATATATATTCTTGTCTCATTAAACCTTTAGAACACTGTGAACTAGACCATGCTTCGTGTTGCTTTATTACAATCATACATTTTATGTTTATTGAACATTTTTCAACACTCACACACTTGATAGAGTTAAAAAACAGTCCTCTGATCATTACTTCTTCTAGAGCTGCTTGCTTGCACTTCATTTTTTGCAACTCAGCATGTATTATGTTTCTGTCTGAAGCCTTTTCTTCCTTAGAGTCACACTATCTCCTCACATGTAGATAAGTGACACGTGATGTGACAAGGACGGAAGAAAAGAAATAACTAGGAAGTTAGGAGGTCAACAGAGGTGGGAGGTAACTGTACACTTGACCTTCACAGCACCAATTTGTTTTTGTTGCAGAATAAGTTCCGATACATTTCCAGTTTGTCCAAAGATATTTTTATCGCTTCTCATTTGCACAGAAATGTGTTGGTTTTAATCATTCATCAGTTTTGAGAACAATCTATAACAATTTTATTAAAATAAAAAAGGCAATGATTGATGTTGACTGAGCTACAGAGGTGAACATGTTTCATAAGCCCTTAACATCAGTTGGAAAGTTAAGATAGTAACCAGTTACAGAGAGAGTGTAAAAGAAGAAAAGTACGGACCAAAAAAAAAAAAACTGAACTGCAAACAGTGATGTTGAGTTGATCATACAATTTGTGTGACTGGGCAGTGCTCTGGCTCATCCAGGAACAGTGTCTGGAACATATGGTTGTAGAAGGAGGGGTGGTAGAGGCAGGCCCTAGCACAGTCTGGGCTGAAGTTCAACTCAAGGATCTGAGGCTGCATCACTCGCTCACCTGACCCAGGATCAGAACACACACACAATCAATGAACAATGATTAGAATACACAGAACTGATATCTTGAAATTTATGGAGGAGACTTCACAGTTGACCCAATTCGATGTCTTCAGATTAGACACAGCTTTATTCAGGTAGATAACATACACACTTGATCATACACAGATGGGGCACTGACCAGTTTCTCACTGAACCATAACTTAACACATTCCTTTATACTGTGAGGCCTCCAGGAAAGTAACACAATACATTTACTCACGTTACTGTATTGAGTAGTTTTGTTGTGTATTTTGCATTTTTCAAGTAGTTTTTAACATCTGTATTTTAAAATGTACTTGATTATGTTTTGAATGAAGTAATGTAGGTAGGTAAGTAACTATAGCAGCCATCGTGAAATGCATTCTGGTATTTAGCAATATGGTATTTCAAGCATTTACAGCAGGTAACATTGCACGTGTAGCGCAAAAACCACCCCCCTGCTTCTCTATTCACAAGCTGGGATTCTGTACTAGCAGTTAGACTAGCAGTTCTACACAGCAGTATTTTGATGAGGTTTGTCAGTCAGAACAGATCGCTCACTGTTCACTGTTGACTACGGTAAGCGTACCTAACTCATTTCAGTTTCCTGTGCTTGTGTGTTGGTAGCGTGTTGGTAGCTTGTTGCTGCTCACCAAATACCAGCTCAATTTGTTAGATTTGCTATTACAG
>NC_045755.1:729320-730059 GCF_008692095.1 Etheostoma spectabile
TCCGCTAAACACTTATTCTTATAGTGGTTCTGCCTAAGCACTCACATATCTTTTCATTTTTCAGCAACGTTTGTTAAATAACAGCTGTTTTTAACGCTTGGTAGCTAACACTACCGTACTTTAGATTAGCTGCCAGCGACTTTAGCTTAGCAGTTAGCCATGTCGTCTCCCTCTCCTACTTTCTCTTGCTCGGTGTGTGAGATGTTTAGTTACTTCTCTGCATCCTTTAGGGGTAATGGTATGTGTAACAAGTGTAGTTTATTTATAGACATGGAGGCGAGGCTTAGTGAGTTAGAAGTCCGGATCCGCACCATGATAGATATGTCGTTAGTTACTACAGCTAGCCACCCCCCGGTAGTCGGCACGGGCCGGCCTGAGCCTGAGTTAGCCTCTGGTAGCCGTCTTCCGGCAACTCCTGAGCAGCCAGGACAAAGTTCCTGGGTTACTGTTTGTGGCAAAAATAGTCATAGGCTGTCAAAGGCCACGGACCGCCACCAGCCTGTTAGCGTTTCTAACAGATTTTCCCCACTCAGCAACACACCCGCTGAGAAACCAACTCTGATTATCGGTAGCTCCATTTTGAGAAACGTGAAGTTAGCGAAGCCGGCAGCCATAGTTAAGTGCATCCCAGGGGCTAGAGCGGGTGACATTGAGTCTTATTTGAAACTGCTGGCAAAGGATAAATGTAAATGCAGTAAGATTGTTATTCACGTTGGCGTTAATGACTCTCAGTTGCGCC
>NC_045755.1:730069-730347 GCF_008692095.1 Etheostoma spectabile
TACCAAGATCAATGTTGAATCGGTGTGTACATACGCAAAGTCAATGACAGACACCGTAGTTTTCTCTGGACCCCTGCCAAATCTAACCAGCGATGACATGTATAGCCGCATGTCGTCATTTCGCCGCTGGCTATCTGAGTTGGGTGTCCAGATAATGATGTGGGCTTTGTAGATCACTGGCAGTCTTTCTGGGGAAGACCTGGTCTAATTTGGAGGGACTGCATTCATCCCACTTGGGATGGAGCAGCTCTCATTTCTAGAAATCTTGACAAGTTTAT
>NC_045755.1:730802-730923 GCF_008692095.1 Etheostoma spectabile
TAAACCTAAACTAAATTATGACTCATTTGAAAGTCTTGTTCTTAGTCTTTCACACCCAGGCTGGAAATCAATGCAGCCAGTTCTATTTGTTATAGTGTACCGAGCACCTGGTCCATACTCT
>NC_045755.1:730933-731050 GCF_008692095.1 Etheostoma spectabile
CCGAATTTGCAGAGTTTTTGTCAAACTTAGTGCTAAAAACGGACAAAGTTGTTATTGTAGGGGATTTTAATATTCATGTGGACAATGAGAATGATAGCCTTAGTACTGTGTTTATCT
>NC_045755.1:731060-731577 GCF_008692095.1 Etheostoma spectabile
TTCTATTGGCTTCTCTCAAAGTGTTCATAAACCTACTGTGGTAAAATAATACAATGGCTGAGGTGGTGATGAGCAGGGCACTCAGGAACGTTCCACGTAAAAGCTGGCTTAAGTATATACTGAATTAACCAAAGACTAAATAAGAGTGTGTTGTATGTTGACATATTATATATTCTTTGCAGCTGGGTTACAGCTAGGAGGGAGAGAACAGACAGGCTATCTTAGTCATATAGCTACAGTGAGCACGAAGAGGAGATGGTGAGCAAGGACACTGAAGTTCAGGACGGTCTGATAACTCAGAGAACAGGACATACCACTAGAAGGGAGTGGACATAGCTGTCTTGTGAAGTAATATAACTGAAAATAATAGACAGCAAGAAGGGAGAGGCAGAGCAGGGATTGTACCCCAGCGAACAGTATAGCTGACCAATCAGGCTCCACAAGGGAACCTTTATAATAATGAGCACAACATTGTCCAAGTGCCTTTTTGGGGAACCTCTGTACTAGACAAGTTTCC
>NC_045755.1:731602-732320 GCF_008692095.1 Etheostoma spectabile
ATTAGGGACGGCGTGCAGTCGTTAACTAGAAACAAAAAATAAAAAAAAAAGGGGAAAAAAAAAAAAGGCCGACCGTACCACAGCACGTTTAACCCTGCCCGGAAAGCATTTTGTTTGTCTGCATTGAATAAATGGCTTGTGTGAAATTTATAATTGGGTTAAGGTCATATCTGCTAACATAGTAACTCAAACAATTCTCCCACAAATAGTCATAACATTAGATTTAGTTCTAAGACTATGGTTTGTCTGTGTCAGTTATAACAATATGAGTGTCTTTTAAAATACAATTTACCGATCAAACGAATACAAGAATTAAAGACGGGTAAATAACATCCGTCATGGATTACTTATTTTTACATATACTATCCCCAATAATCAATTGGTATGGTGAATAGAAGGGAATGGTGCAAAAACAAGGTTATCAACGTTATATTAGCAGCTATAATATCACCAGAAAAAGCTATTAACTTGACCTTAATATGAAACTAGCCAAATGTGATGGATCCAGTTTTTTTATTTAAGCCATCCTTTTAGCCTTGTTAGAAGGAGCTGCTTTTCGGTTGGACGGTCTCACAGGATAATTGGGTTAGAGTCATTCTGCTACATAGGAAACTCAAACAATTCTCCAACACTACTCACCGTTTTAACCACACCCTCGATCTTGTTCTGGTGTATGGTGGTGAAATTGTGATCCCATTAGCATTTAATTCATTACCAA
>NC_045755.1:732330-732397 GCF_008692095.1 Etheostoma spectabile
AACGGAGGACTCCTATGCTAATTTTAGCCCCATGGTATAACACTGAAACTTGCAAATTAAAGCAAAT
>NC_045755.1:732407-732550 GCF_008692095.1 Etheostoma spectabile
CTTGAGAAGATTTGGCGTTCCACCAAATTGGAAAATTCCCGTTTAATCTGGCAAGATAGTCTTAAAACTTTTAGGAAGGCCCTCTGTAATGCCAGAGCAGCATACTACTCGTCATTAATAGAGGAAAATAGGAACAACCCCAG
>NC_045755.1:732866-732992 GCF_008692095.1 Etheostoma spectabile
CAACTAGGCTACTTAAAGAAGTTTTACCATTAGTCAACACTTCTCTACTAGATATAACAGATCCTACTCTACCCTAACCAGGGTTTGTATCCCATCCCCCACTCTCACCTTCCTGACCCTAACCCC
>NC_045755.1:733351-733511 GCF_008692095.1 Etheostoma spectabile
TCTATCTTTCTATCTTTCCATTTATGTGCATCCATGTCCCAGAAATGCTTGTTACTAAACTAGCTGCGGGGAGTCACTCCCCGGAGTCCTTTTGTTCTTTTTTTCCCAGCATGTTCCCTCGGATCAGAGAGGCTCCAAAATCATGGTAGCAGCTGTCGCC